>NW_006404185.1:2130-3074 GCF_000299155.1 Elephantulus edwardii
CTTCCTTCCTTCCTTCCTTCCTTTCTCTTTCTTTCTCTATGACTGCCTTAGTTGTATCCCACAATATGTTGTGTTCTCATTATCCTTCATTTTGAGGAAATTTTTAGTTTCATTTTTTATTTCTTCTATAATCCAATTGTGTTGTTGTGTTATGTGCCATAGAGTCACTTGCAACTAATAGTGACCCTGTATACAACAGCTCTGGACCTTGCTCTGTCTTGAGCCCACTTCATTGTCTCTGGCACACCTATCTCCATGACCCCAGACCTTCAATCAATCCTTCTAGTCCATGGTCTTCCACTCTTGCACTATCCCTCTACCCTTCTACCCTTCTAAGATAATATACTCTCCAAGGACTGTTCCCTCCTTGCCCTATGCCCAAAGTACATCTAGCAGGTTATTATTTAGCTTCTATATGAGTTGTATTATAGTCTTTTCCCTCTTGTTGCTAATCTAGTTTTATTGCATTGTGGACTGAAAATATACTTTGTATTATGTTCATGTTTTTGAAGGTGTTGAAGCTTGCTTTGTGTCCTAATATATGATAAATTAGGAAGAATATAACATGTGATCTTTGAAAGAAAGTTAGCTGATTTGTAGTTAGGTGGAGTAACCTGAATACAAGGTCAAATTGACTCATTGAACAGTTTAGATTGTCCCTATTTTTCCTAAGTTTCTTACAAGTTGACATATCTTTTAGTGAGAGTAGTGTGTTAAAGTCTCCTACCTCTATTGTGGTGTTATTTTTTCCCTTCAATACTGTTAACTGTTGTTTCATGTATTTTGCAAGTCTACCATTTGGTGTGTGGAAGCAGGATTGGCATCCACTTCCTAAACAACATGCCTCTGGAAACTCTATGAACTTTGAGAAATGATGATAGTTATAGAAAGGTTTCAGATCTATTATTCATAGGATCACTATGAGTGATGCTTGACTTGATGGC
>NW_006404186.1:0-2975 GCF_000299155.1 Elephantulus edwardii
TAATAATAATAATAAAAAGAATGGGGGGACTTATTCAGCTGGGACTTATTCTCTAAATGTCTAAAGTACCTGTGATATTTTTAACCTCTCTTCTAAAGAGCATTTAGGCTGTTCTTTTTTTAAAAAATGTTGGGGTTTTTAAAATTTTTCTATAAATTCGTGATATACAATATTCTTTGCCATCACTATAATCCAAAGTAATCTATTTTCATTCAGTCTTTCTTATCCATTGCCAAGATTTTCATGGCGTTTTTTAAAAATTTGAGCATTGAAGTAGATTTGCATAATGCAATACTTCCTTTTCCTTTTTGACTACTTCATCTATGGCCTTTGACTGTAAATCTAAGTAAAGTGGAATCATTAACAGCTTCATTATTTTTTCTGTTTATTATAATTTTGCTTGTTGATCCACTTGTGAGTTTAGTTGCAATCCGTACTGACGGGTAGAGTATTTGACTTTGATCAATAAATATTTTAAGTATCTTTTGCTTTCAGGGGGTAAAAAGTCATCTGCAATTCTTCTAATCTTGATATTGCTTTCTTCATAATATTGGTAAATTTCTCAGGTTATTTTGCTCATCATATAGATTGAGCAAATGTAGCAGAAGCTTTAACTTTGCCACCTAGTTCACCTAGCTCTCCTGGATTTAAATCACAGGAAATATTCTTGTTTTGTTCAAACAACTACCTCTTGGTGTATGTTCCATATGAACACATTTAATTCATTAGATTAATTTAAATAACTTTGCATGTTGAGGAAACATACATACACAAAATAGAATGGAGAGTAGAAAAGAATTGGCTGATACAGATTAATTTCAAGAAGCAACATATGAACAAGAGGCAATGGTGATGAAGGAAGAAGTTCAGGCTACTCTGAAGGACTTGGAAAAGAATAAATCCCCAGGAATTGATGGAATACCAATTGACATATTTCAGAAACCAGATGCTGCCCTGTATGTATTCACAAAATTGTGCCAAGAAATATGGAGGACAGCTACTTGGCCAACTGACTGGAAGTGATCCATACTAATATCACACACTAGCAAAATCCTGCTGAAAATTACCCAGAAATGATCGGAATAGTACGTTGACAGAGAACTATCTGAAATACAAGCTGAGTTTAGAAGAGGTTGTGGAACTAGGAACATCATTGCCAATGTCAGATGGATGCTGACAGAAAGCAGAGAGTACCAGAAGAATGTCTGCGTTTCATTGACTATGCAAAAGCATTTGACTGTATGAATCACAACAAATTGTGGCTAACCTTGAGGAAGATGGGAATCCCAAAATACTTGATCATGTTTATAGGAAACCTGTACTTGGACCTGGAAGCAGTCCTCAGAAGAGAGCAAGGAAACACTGTATAGTTCCAAATCAGGAAATGAATGCACCAGGGATGTATCCTGCCCCCATAATTTTTAATCTGTATGCAGAACAGATAATTTGGGAAATAGGGTTTTATGAGGAGGAATGTAGCATCAAGATTGGAGGAAGACTCATTAACAACCTACAATATGCAGATGACACAACCTTTCTTGCTGAAACTGAGAAGGACCTGAGGTGCATGCTGTAGAAGGTCAGGAATCAGTCTTCAGTATGGATTGAGGCTCAATATCATGAAGGCATTCTCACCACTGGGCCAATTGGTAGCACGATGATAGTTTAAGAGGAGATTGAGGTTGTTAGCAGTTACAGCTTGCTCAGATCTACTACGATCAGCACTCTTAACACCAGCAGTCAGGAAATCATGAGACAAATTGCATTGGGAAAACCTGCTGTCAGGGACCTCTCCAGAGTGCTGAAGACTAACAAGGTCAGTCTAGATACAAACGTGCACATAATCCAGGCCATGGTCTTCTCAATTACTTGTTATGCTTCAGAGAGCTGAACAATGACCAAGGATGACAGAAGAAGAATAGATGCCTTCAAGTTGTGGCTCTGGAGAAGAATTTTGGACATACCATGGACTGCCAAGAAAAGAGATTGGTCTGTCTTGGAGAAGGCAAAATCAAGCCTCTCCTTGGAGGCTAGGATTTTGAGTCTCTGCCTCACACACTTTGGTCACATGGCCAGGAGAGACTGGCCCTTGGAGAAGGACATTCTTGGAAGGGTGGACAGATAGTCCGGGAGAGGAAGACACCAGTTTAGATGGATTGATACAGTACCTGGGGCGATGGGGGTTGGTGTGTTGGAATTAGTGAGACTGGCTCAGGACAGGGAAGGGTTCATAGGGTGGCTAAACATTGCAGGCGACTGAACAGCACATAACAACACAATATTTTATATTGGGATTTTTTGTGTTTTTGTGGGTTTTTTTGTTTGGTTGGGTGTTTGTTTTTTTTGTTTTGTTTTGTTTTGTTTTGTTTTGTTTTTTATTTAAGCCTCTTGTTTAGAGTCAACAAGACCTCTGGGAGGGCCTTTGTATTTAAAGTTAGTTGTTAGTATATTTTGGAGGAATATTCTTCTCAGTGATACAGCACTCTTAGATCAGTGTGCTGTGCTGAGGTAGCTTAGGGTTGCTGCGATGTTGAATTTGTGCCAATGAGGTGTCAAATGCCATCACCGTTGCCCATGGTGGACGGTGTTTGTTGGAGCTCCCACTTCCTAAACAACATGCCTCCAGAAGATCTATGAACTTTGATAAATAGGTATAGAAAGGCTTCTGGCCTTTAGATCATAGAGTCACAATGAGTTATGCTTGACTTGAAGGCAATCAGCAACAACAACAATGCATGTCAAAAGAAAATGGTCTGTAGATTATGTTCTCTCACTGGATAACAGAACCTCTCAATGCATTCAGTCTGACTATGATTATTTAACATATTAATTAGTGGTCTAATATATGCAAATTGCTGTCTGTCAGATACTCCTCTAAATCTGAACATTCAGATTAAGACAGACTAGGAAGAAGGATTGGCCACCCACTTCTGAAATAACAGGCCTCTGAAAAACCTATGCACAACAGAACACAC
>NW_006404187.1:0-731 GCF_000299155.1 Elephantulus edwardii
TTCTAAGTGAAGCTTGAGAATGCAAAGCAAAGTATTATAATGGAATGTAGAGAGAGCAGGAATTGGAGAATAAGAAAGTGAAGAACTCTCTCTGCATTTCTCAAGCTGAGAGAATGGGAAAACAAATTTAAGCCTTGTGTTGCCATATTAAAGATGCTATGGGCAATATACTGAACAACCCAGTATCAAAAGAAAAAGGAAGTATCAAAAAAAGACGTAGTATAAAAGAAGGGAGGACTACACAAGAGACACAGTAGCAAACATCACTGACTGACACTGAAAAATTACAGGAAATAACCATATGAGCAGGAGCTAATGCTAATGAAAGAGGGAATTGAATCTGCACTGTGGACATTGGGGAAAAAGAAGGCCCAGGAATCGATGAAATACCAATTGACTTGATTAACAGATGCGACCCTGGATGTGCTTACCAGTCTATGCTGGGAGATTTGTAGGACAGCTAACTGGTAAAAGTTTTGGAAGAGGTCCATATTTTTTCTCAACCATACCTATTCAATCTGTGTGCTGAGCAAATTATTTGAGACTCCTCATAGCCTGCCTTATGCAGACAACACAATCTTCCTTTCTAAAAGTGAGGGCTTGAAGCCCTTGTTGCAGATGTTCAAAGAATACGGCTTTCAATATGGATTACATCTTAATGTCAAGGAAACAAAAGTTCTCACCATTGGACTTACAGACAATATCATAATAAATAGAGAAACAATTGAAGC
>NW_006404187.1:2114-3056 GCF_000299155.1 Elephantulus edwardii
TAATTTTTTATTTATTATATTTTATTTATTATGCTTCATTCATGTACTTTTCCCCCACTGCTTCCACTTTTCACCCACCAAACTTTAATTCTCCCCTCTTCTCCACCATCTGGCTTTCTGCCCCCTCCACTTTCCTCTTTGCATGTCCATACAGATTTCATTGGTTAGCCTTCTGTTTTTACAATAATTATCTTATATAGTATTTGTTCTTATGCATCTGAGTTAGTTCATTCAGCATAATGCTCTCTAGCATCTCCCATGTTATACAGTCTTTTTCAAAATCATTGCTCCTGAGTGCCTTACAGTGTGAATTTAACAGTCTCTCAAACCAGTCATATACTGATGGACATTTGGGCTGTTTCCACGTTCTTGCTATTATGAATAATGTTGCTATGAATGTTAGTGTGCTAATGTCTGCATCTCAGTTCTGTTTTCCTTGAGGTGTATACCTAGCAGCAGTGTAGCTTGGTTGTAAAGAATCTCTATGTTGAGCTTTTTCAAGACATGTCAATCTACCTTCAAGAATCGTTATACCATTTTACAAGCCCAACAACGTTTGAGTGTTCTTATCTCTTGATGCCCTTTCCAACATTTGTTGTTTACTGTTCTGTTAGGCTTTGCCACTGCTATGGAGTGAGATGGTACCTCCTCATGATTTCTATTTGCATCTCTCCTATTGCCAGTGATTTGGAGCATTTTTTTTATGTGCTTGTAAGACATCTGAATGTCTTCTTCTGTGAAGTCTTTCCATATTTGTTGCACATTTTGTAATTGAGTTAGTAGGCTTTTTCTTGGACAGGCCCTGCGGTATTCTATAAACTTTTGTTATGAGACCCTTGTCTGAGATGTCATTGGCAAATATTTTTACCCAGTCCACTGGATTTCATTTCACGCAATTGGAAAAAGTATTGATGCACACAGGGCCTTAATCTTTAGAAGGTC
>NW_006404188.1:0-526 GCF_000299155.1 Elephantulus edwardii
ACCCTTCCTGATTTTCAACCATAAAGTATTTCCTTGCTCTGTTCTGACAACTGCGTCCTCCTGGTAAGAATAGGTTTCGCATAAGAACAGTTAAGTGTTCAGAGATTCCCATTATTCTCAGAGTTAGCAACAGTTTGTTGTGATCCACACAGTTAAATGCCTTTGCACAATCAATGAAACACAGACATTCCTCTGGTATCTCTGCTTTCAGCCAAAATCCATCTAACATCAGCTGTAATAGTCCTAGTTGTTGTTGATGTTGTTGTTATGTGCTATCGAGTTGCTTGCAACTCATAGCAACCCTGTGTACAACAGCCCTAAACCCTGCTCTATCCTGTGCCAATTGCACTGCTTCTGACACACCCATCCCAATTACCCGAGTCACTGAATCAATCCACGTCATAGAGGGTCTTCCCCTCTTGTGCCATCCCTCATGATGTTCCTCTCCAAGGACATGTCCCTCCTTACAACATGTCCAAAGTATGTCAGACGAAGCCCCAGAATCCTTGCCTCCAAGGAGTAGCCT
>NW_006404188.1:2084-3212 GCF_000299155.1 Elephantulus edwardii
ACCTCCTTTATTACCCTTGGGTGGCACTGTAAATGAGTAAGACTTCCTTATTTTTTTGTCAGACTGTAAAGTTTATTGGCCTGTTTCACGCGAGGACGGCGGACGGAGCACCGTGTAGTGCGTGCTGAGGGAACGGTGTGTGGCAGCACCAGCCCAGAGGCTCCTGGAGGCGTCAGCTGTGCCGCAGCTACAGAAACTGAATCCCAGCTCCAAACTGGACGCCGTCACAGGTCCTGTCACTCCCCTGAACGCCCATGGGGATGCAATAATTGAACTCCAGACGGGCAATGTTGCCGAGCCTGAGGACAATGCCAGCTCCGTATGACCAGCGGATGTTCTCAGCCAGCCGGCGGATGTGGGCCTTGGGGCCGTCCCCGTAGTTGAGGTTGCACAGGTTGCCAGCGCTGAGGAAGAAGTGCGTCCTGAAGAGCTCGCCAAAAGTCACCTGTTACATGGTGTGGGGGAAAGTGGACGGACAGACCTTCGCTCTGGGGTCCGATGCTGTGCATGCTGAATCCACGGATGCTGGTTGGGCCGCCCAGGTAAAACCGATCAGCAATACTTGATGGTTTATCACCAATGGGCACCAACATCCCACCCCAGAGAGAGTCTGAGATGACTGAGTGCAACACCAGCTGCTTATTCAGCTGGAGTTCAAAGTCCTCCTTGAGGAAGCTCACGTCTCCGCCAGTGTAGCCCGCCAGCTCCTGGTTAATTTTCAGCAGGGCTCCTTTCCTCGGCAAGATGGAGGAATTACGAGAGTCGATGACCATCGCGTTCGAGAGTGACGACTTGAGGGAGTGCCTGCTTTCCTTCCGGACAGCAAAGGAGGCCTTTCTCAAGAGGCAGCCCAGCTCTCTCCATACACCTTCCCACATCACTGTGTGGCTGGTCTTCCAGATGGGAAAATTGTACTCGGCCGACACTCCTCTGTCTGTCTCCCGAAGCGAGCTCCAAGGGAACTGCCCGGTGACTTTATATAAGTTTACAGAGAAATTTCTGTCGAAGTTCCCGGGCTGTGGTTTGAAGAAGGACAGGCCGTAGGAAGTCTCTTTCGTTCCGTAGGAAAACTGAAAAGTCACCTTTTCGGCACGGCCAAGGAGATTCGGGAGCTTGAGGCCAAGGACC
>NW_006404189.1:0-3180 GCF_000299155.1 Elephantulus edwardii
TGGGTCTGTCTCAGCATCTCAGGGATACTTCTCCACAGAGTTTCGAGTGAATCAGTCCCATATTCTTGAAACACCTACAAAGGAATCATCAAGAATTTTGTCCCTATACTCTAACCAATATCATAAGTCTCTTGTAGGTAAAATAAACTCTCTTTTCTGCAGCCTTATTCGAGGCTCTTTAGTGCAGTGAAGGTTTTTATTCCTTTATTCAAAGGACAGTAGGCTCCACTATAATCTTTAATTACTTTGTAGCAAACATCTTGGACTCTCTTCTCTGTTTTGTTTCAAGTGTCCTATGATTAAGTTGTACTGGTGGCAGCCTTGTCTTACCAGTCACTCTAAGCCATCTCCTTTAAGAGTCCTGATCATGTAAACACTTGTTTAAACTTCTACCATCTACTTCCTTAATCATAAGGAAAAACAAAGACTTCATCAACCTGATAACACTGACTTTGATCTTTAGCCTTTTCTTTAAGCCATGATTCATGAGACATTTTGTTTCTGAGCATTATTTTCAACTGGATGAAAAACAGCATCCCTACAGCTATGGTGATTTTGATCGCTTATCCCACAGCAAACAAGGTGGCAGCAAATGCAGCTAATCCAAACGGAACAACTGGAAGACCTCCGGGCTGCACTCATGTCAGTCTTCACCGTGTTCCAGGCAAAAGAGAGCAGATTATAAAGCTGTGTGGTCACCATCAATACAAAAATAAAAGCAGCAGGAATAAAACCCAGTGAAAGTAAAACAAATACTGCAAACAATGCATGATTTGGTAGCTACAGCAGTTGTTGAGTCAAGGATAGTGATGGTGAATCTTCACAACACATCTGTTGCACTTTCTGCAGTGATGTGAACAAGGAGCCAATAAGCTTGGCAGACTTCCCAATACTGGACATACATACTATGCTGAGAATTTTCTGTTTTCCATTCTAGAAGGACAATGTCAGGCCCCACAAACATGGCGCTGGAGTAATTATGAAGAATCATGATTGTCAATTAATCAACATGATGAAATTCCCACTTCCTCCAGTTGTATGTAAGGGCCAATACCACAAGAGAGTCAACCATGGCCATTGTAGAGCATACTGCTATAACACCATGATATGACCCCAGTGACAGAGTCTTTTTAATTCTTGGAGATTTTCAAACTTGATTATTGTGAAGAATGTACCCATTTTGGCAAGGAATGACACCTTCCTATTTTCAAAGAATGATATATTTTCTTTTTCTGTGCACGCATTTTCATGCACCACAAGTCCACATATCTTCCTCAACTGTCGTATTTTCAAGGATGTTAACAAAGACTATGTTATCTTCACCCTTAAACACTCAGTGCTATTTATCTTAACTATCAAAAACCACTAGCTTGATTTGAAACTCAACTTCAGTCTCGTCGCTGGTGCCCGCACCTCAGTTATCACATTTCTGGGGTGGTCTGTCTTGCCTGGAACAGATTATCTTCACTTTGGATAACCTGGCCTTAAATCCCTCAGTCCTGGACAAGCAGAAAGTAAATCCTGACGGTTACAGGCTAAAGTTCAGAACCTGCTCCAACCTGAGCATATGATCCCTGCACCCTTAACCTCAGTGGGTCTTTCCTGCTCAGAATCACACTCTTCATATGAACGAAGAACATGATGCAAATACAAAAGAAAAAAAGCAAACTTTGCAGCATCAACAGATGCAAATATCCAAAAGCCATGTAGTAAGGGTCCCATTGCACTATAATGGCCAATTCAGGTTAAGAAAACAATGCCCAGTTCTGGGCACTATCATTCAAGGGAGGCACTGACAAGATATCCAGTATAAGAATGAAGAAAAATTTGGGAACATGTCCTTTAAGGGCTGTTTAACATGAGTGTAGGATCAATGGAGTCTAAGAAAGCCACTTTCAAATATCTAAGATGGTCAAATGGAAGAAGAACAGTTCTGTTCTATAAGCTTCAGGAAAGAGATCTAACAGCATTTCAAGAGATCAGACTTCAACAGAAAATGAGAAAAAGCTTATAAATGACTTAGATTTATGCTATTATCTAAATTTTAATACTTAATTATTTTGAAGTTTTACCTCATTTACTTTAGCCACATGGCCAGGAGGGACCAGTCCTTGGAGAAGGACATCATACTTGGAAGGGTGGAGGGATAGTACAGCAGAGGGACTCTGAATGAGATGGATTGACACAGTAATTGGGACAGTGGGATAAGGTGCTGGAGTCAGAGAGACTGGCTTAGGACAGGGCAGGCTTCAAGAACTGTTATCGGTTTACTGATGAGCTGCAGGTGACACGACAGCACATAACAACAATAACAATATATTCAAATAGAATTTATTCTAGTTTTTTGCAAATTGTAAGCTTGCCAGGGACTATAGCTACATGTAAGAGAAAGTTTGATTTGAACTCTTAGCTGATGTGGACAGTGACACACGCTGCCTCCGAAGTCCTACCCACATATAAGATTTTAGCTGTTAGGGCTTCAATTGATAGGCTTGACAATCTAAGTGACAGATCTTGGAAAAAAGGAAAAGCAACCCTAAAGCCACTGCTGTCAGGTTGGTTCTGACTGACAGTGACTCCATAGGACAAAGCAAAAACTCCCCACAGATCTCCTAGGCTGTGTACATCTTTATGGGAGCAGACTGATTTGTCTTTCTCCTGTTCAACCTGCTAATGTTTTGGTTAGCAGCTATGTGTGTTAACCAATATACCACCAAAGCTCCTGATAAAAGAAGAAGGGTACGATGAAAATGATTACCCAATATAATAACCTGGAATGTATTATAGAAAACATTAAAAGCACACATTTTTATTTAGAAATAAAGAAATGATTCATAAAAGTTCAGAGAAAAAACAACTATGAAGTATCATTTCAGCCTAGAAACGATAGCAAAGTTCAACAGGGCAGCAAACAACAAATGCTGGCCAGGTTGTGGAGAGAATGGAATCCTTATTCACTGCTGGAGGGATCGTAAAACGGTGTAACCACCATGGAAGGCAGTATGGCGCTTTCTCAAAAAGTTATAAATCAAGGGGAGCTCTGGTGGCCTAGTAGCAAGGAGCTGCAACTATAATCCGAGAGGTGCACGGTTCGAATCCACCAGATGCTCTGCCGGGGAAGGAGGGGCAGTCTCCTCCTGTACCAGTCAGATCTGATTTGACGGTACACTCACATAAAAA
>NW_006404190.1:0-554 GCF_000299155.1 Elephantulus edwardii
TTGAAACAGGACATCGTGCTCAAAAGGGTGGAGGGATGGCACAGGAGAGGAAGACCCCAGATGAAATGAATTGATACAGTAATTGGGGCAATAGAGGTTGGTGTGTTGGAATTAGTGACACTGACTCAGGAGAGGGAAGGCTTCAGAGCTGCTGTACATAGATTCACTATGGGTCACAGTCAACTTGATGGCACATAAAAACAACAGCATTCTTCTACCCGCGCTTGTGCACGATTTAGTGCGATCCAGATCCCACTTCCTTGAGGATGATCAGGGCACTGCAGGGCGCTGATGTGGCTTTGCAGAAATGTACATGGGGATGTCTGACATTACTGCAGGAACATACACAGGTATGGAACCATCCACATTTAGGGAAGATGATCTTGGAAACCGTCTTCCATTCATGCTACACAACAACATGCACAATCTTATCCTTAATGTCCACACCGTTGAGTCCAGTCATTAGGATGGAAATGTCATATCCTTTCTCCTCTGTGTCACCTGAATATCACATATAAAGATGAATCATAGATAAGAGTTACATGTGCTTGTTC
>NW_006404190.1:1929-3125 GCF_000299155.1 Elephantulus edwardii
CCTTCTTTTCTAAAACTGTATTACAAAAATTTTCAGACATGCATTAATAAAGATGATAGGACAAAATAATCCTCTATGTGCCTACCACCCAACGCTCATAGTGATCTTTTATCATGTATGAGAAATTGTTTTGTTGTCATTGTTGTTTTCCATCATAAAGTATTTCCTTTTACGTAGTTTTCCATCCATTTCTTAGAAATTATGCTGTGGACAGAGGCTGTGTCTGGCTCCCGCTCTCACAGTCATTGCAGTACATTGAGCTCCGTAGAGACAGCGTCGGGCCAGGCAGAGCCCACCGCACTGGGCGACTCTGTGCCTTGTGGATGAGAAATAACTAATCACGGGCAAAGGAGATCCTAAGAAGCCAAGAGGCAAAATGTCATCATATGCATTTTTCCTGCAAACCTGCCGAGAGGAGTACAAGAAGCAGCACCCAGATGCTTCTGTCCACTTCTCAGAATTTTCTAGGAAGTGTTCAGAGAGGAGGAAGACCATGTCTGCTAAAGAGGAAGGTAAATTTGAAGACATGGCAAAGGCGGACAAGGCCCGTTATGAGAGAAAAATGAAAACCTATATCTCTCCTAAGGGTGAAAAAAAAAAAGAAAAGTTCAAAGGTCCCTATGCACCCAAGAGGCTCACTTCGACTTTTTTCTTATTTTGTTCTGAGTATCGCCCCAAAATCAAAGGAGAGCGCCCTGGACTTTCCATTGGTGATGTTGCGAAGAAGCTGACAGAGATGTGGAATAGTACTGCTGCCGATGACAAGCAGCCCTGCGAGAAGAAGGCTGCTAAGCTGAGGGAGAAATAAGAGAAGTCTATTGCTGCATACAGCGTTAAAGGCAGGCCTGATGCCGCCAAAAAGGGAGTTGTCAAGGGCGAGAAAAGCAAGAAGAAGAAGGAAGTGGAGGAAGATGAAGAAGACGAGGAGAATGAGGAAGAAGAGGAAGATGAAGAAGATAAGGATGAAGAGGAGGAGGAGGAGAAGGATGAATAACTTGGTTGTAGAGCAGTTTTTTCCTTGTCTATAAAGCATTTAACCCTCCTGTACACCATGTCAAATATTGACATGGTGATTGGGACATGGAATGTGAGAACCATGAATGTAGGAAAATTGGATATTGTTAAGGAAGAAATGGAACGCATAAATATTGACATACTAGGCATTGGTGAGATGAGATGGACTGGCATGGGGCATT
>NW_006404191.1:0-1434 GCF_000299155.1 Elephantulus edwardii
GGAACAGCTGTAAGCAGACCCTAGTGATTGGTACATGGAATGTGAGAGCCATGAATGAAGGAAAATTAGAAATTGTTAAGAAAGAAATGGAACGCATACATATTGACATATTAGGTATTGGAGAGATGAGATGGACTGGCATGGGGCATTTTGAGTCTGATGACCATATGATATATTACTCTGGAGATGGGGAAGAAATACATGAAAAAAAATCCCTAGCTCTAAGAAAGATTCAAATCAAAACACTTGTGAAATATCATCTGACCCCAGTAAGAATAGCAAACTTCAACAGAATAGCAAATAGCAAATGCTGTTGAGGTTGTGGAGAAACTGGAGCCCTTATCCATTGTTGGTGGTAGTGTAAAATGGTGCAACGCCTATGGAAGGCAGTATGGTGCTTTCTCAAAATGTTATGAATAGAAATACCATTTGACCCAGCAATTCCACTACTAGGAATATACCCTAAAGAAACCAGAACAACCCCCAAAGCAAATATATGTGCACCCATGTTTATTGAGGCTTTGTTCACAATAGCAAAGAGCTGAAAACAACCCAAGTGCCCATCAACAAACAAATGGCTAGAAAAACTTTGGTATATTCACACAATGGAATATTATGCTGCATTGAAAAACAAAGAACTCATAAATATTATACAAAATGGTGACCCTGGAGGACATTATGCTGAGTGAAATGTCTCAGTCACAAAAGGACAAATACTGTATAATGCCAGTGTTGTAAAACGGGACTGATATTGGGGTTGGGGAAAACCTAAGAAAAGAGGTGATAAATAATGTATACTCTTTGAAACAGACAAGGGAGAGAAATGTTTAAAAGAAATACAGGATTAGGTATTATTCTCATGACAAGATTACAGAAAAAGAAATGTATATTAAAGTGGACTGTGGACTCGAGGCAGGGGAGGGGACAGGATTATATAATCATGACAGAATTTTTTTTCCTTCAAAGAGAAAAATGAACTGGGGGTGTGAGGTGGGCAGGGAGGTAAAAGTGCATCTTTGAATGAATGAGGTAAAAAATTAAATGGAAAGGAAATGTGAAATAGGAGTAGGAGTTTAAAACTGATGAACTACTTTTAATAAGGAAGTATTGGGAATATATGTCCAATGTTGTTGTTGTTGTTGTTATGTGCCATCGAGTTGTTTGTGACTCATAGCGACCATGTGTACAACAGCCCTAAACCGTGCTCTATCCTGTGCCAATCTCATTGCCTCTGACACACCTATCCCGAGTACCCCAGTCACTGAATCAATCCACCTCCTGCGCTGTCCCTCCACTCTACCCAGCATGATGTCCCTCTCTAAAGACCTGTCTCTACTTACAACATGTCCAAAGTATGTCAGACGAAGCCCCAGAATCCTTGCCTCTAAGGAGCAGCCTGGTTTAATCCTCTCTACGATGAATCTGTTTGTTTTT
>NW_006404191.1:2469-2983 GCF_000299155.1 Elephantulus edwardii
GGTCTTGGGTTACAGCTGCTTGCCTTCTTGCTCCTGAGGGCCGCGACGGTTCGCCCCGAGCCGGGGGCCAAGCGCAGCCCGCCCGGGGCAGAAGGCCACGACGGTTCGCCCCGGGCAGAGGGCCGAGGGCAGCCCACCCCGGGCAGAGGGCCGCTATGGCTTGCCCCAGGCAGAGGGCCGAGGGCAGCCCGCCCCAGGCAGAGGGCCGTGACGGCTCGCCCCGAGCCGGGGGCCGAGGACATCCCGCCCCGGGCAGATGGCCACGACGGCCCGCCCCGTGCTGCCTACCCTGGGCAGAGGGCCGTGACGGCTCACCCCGAGCCGGGGGCCGAGGGCAGCCCACCCCGGGATTCCCATTCTTCTCAGAGTCAGCCACAGTTTGTTATGATCCATGCAGTCAAATGCCATTGCATAATCAGTGAAACAGAGATAGACATTCTTCTGGTATTCTCTGCTTTCAGCTAAGATCCATCTAACATCAGCTACAATATCCCTAGTACCATGACCCCTTCTA
>NW_006404192.1:0-838 GCF_000299155.1 Elephantulus edwardii
AAGTACAATTCATAGCAACTCTATGAACAAAAGACCTAATTGCTTTCCATAGCTATCGTAGTTTCTCCAAGTTCACTGGAAGATGAAATTCAAGAATGTATTGAAAAATTGCATATGACAAATGAACTCAGTTTGGTTGAACATTAAGACATTGTGCATGGGGTTCAGCACATTAGTAAAGGAGAGATTATTATCTGTACAGATAGTGAAAACGTATTTTGTAAAATACAATTTATATTTATGATGATGTTGATGATGGTAAAATAATACTTAGGAAACCAAAGAAGATAATTTATTTAATGTAATAAACTATATTTACAAAAAAATCTGCAGCAAACACTACAATCAATGGGATATTTTAAAATATTTCTCTTTAATATTAGGAATATGACACCACCACCCATTGTTATGACTCCTATTATACTGGAGGTCATAGTTAGCATAGTAAGAATTTCCTGAATGACAGAGTGAGTACAAAAATTAAAAAAATAGCTTTTGGCTTTCAGCTTGGAGGAGGACTTGGTGCAGCATTCATCAGTAGTCCAGCATCTGGGTTCATCCAACACCAGCCACTTCCACCATGCCACCCAAGTTTGACCTCAATGAGATTAAAGTCATGTACCTGAGGTGAACCAGTGGAAAAGTCGGTGCCATGTCTACTCTGGCCCCCAAGATTGGCCCTCTGGGTCTGTCTCCAAAAAAGATTGGTGATGACATTACCAAGGCCACTGGTGACTAGAAGAGACTAAGGATTACAGTGAAACTGACCATTCAGAACAGACAGGCCCAGATTGAAGTGGTGCCTTCTGCCTCTGCCCTGATCATCAAAGCCCTAAAG
>NW_006404192.1:1558-3170 GCF_000299155.1 Elephantulus edwardii
CGGTAAAGAATTGGGTTGGCAATCCAAAGGAAGAAGTTCAAATCCAGCAGCTGCTACAAGGATGAGAGATGGACAATCTCCTCTCACGTGATTTACAGCCTCTGAAAACCCACAGGAGGATCAGCTATGAGTTGGTTCTGATTTGATGGTACATAATAATAAGAACATTAAGAATGATTAAGAAATATTGATAATGTCATTTAAAAGATAAAATCCATAATTGTATATGATGACTCGATGTAAAGCTGCAAATTCTCCTAATTCCAATGCAATTGGAACAGAAATTTCAGACTCTGGAAACTCCTACTATAATAAAATACATAAGGATGAAAAATACAAAGCATCAGATCATAGTCACCAAGTAGAGGGAGGGAAATAATGATCTGAAAAGAGTACACACCTACTACGCACTTATCAGTATCCCACATCTTGCATTTATGACAATATTAAAAAATCTTATCACCAACTATTTTGTGCATTAGCAGCACATTCTGGAAGCAGCAACCACTAAAAGGCAACTCTTAGATCAATTGATTTCATTTTAGGTCTCCCTCTTTTCTGCTGACTAAGCATAATGTCTCCTTCCAAAAACTGGCTACTTCTGATTACATGTGAGTATGTGAGACCAAGTCTTGATAGCCTCACTTCTAAGGAACAATTTATCTTTCTTCCAAGGGAGCTCTGGTGGCTTACTGGTAACAAGTTGCACTGTCAACCCAAAGATATCAGGTTTGAGTCCATTAGCTGCTCTGTGGGAGAAAGATGAGCAATCTCTGTACGGTTTGCTGCCTTTGTAAATCCACTACAGAATCAGCTATAAATTGGTTCTGACTCAATGACACATAACAACAACAACAATAGTAACTTCTTCCAAGGCATATTTGTTTGATCTTCTAGTAGCCATAGTACATTCAATATTCTTGACAATATCATAATTTAAAGACATTAAAACTCCAAGTCTTAATTTGATTTTCAGATGCCCTACTGGTAAGAAGCTGCACTGTAGTCCTGAAGGCACACAGTTTGAATCCACCAGCTGCTCCACAGCAGAAGAATGGGCAGTCTCCTCCTCTGTGATTTACTGCCTCAGAAAACCTGCTGGAGGGTCATTGTGGGTCAGTTCCATCTTGATGGCACAAGGCAAAAATCTTGTTTTCATTTTCTTAAGCTTCAACTTGAACTTACATATGAACAATTAGTCTGCTTCACAGTCTCTGGCTTTGCTGTTAACTGATGATAGCTATTCCATAATCTCTTTCCATAGATGTAGACAGGTCACCACTTACGTTGTTCAAAAAGATATTTGCAATGAATAAAATACTACTCATAAAAAATGATCATATCATCTCTGGAGTCATTTCTATTATCAAGGCCATAATTTCCAACTGCTGACCCTTCTGCAATTCAATCACCAGTAATTACCAATACATTTTGATTGCACGTTTGATCAATTTTAGATTGCAAAAATTTTTAGAAATCCCTAACCCCTTCCTCTTTGGCTTAGTGATAGATATGCAAATTTGAGTAACAGTCATAGTCACAAGTTTCCCTTGTATAGATATCCTATCACTGTTAACAACGTACTACAGAACAGATCTTGAAATGTTCTCTT
>NW_006404193.1:0-622 GCF_000299155.1 Elephantulus edwardii
CATTGTACCAGTACCATGCTGTCTTTATCACTACGGCAGTGTAGTAGGATTTGAAATCAGGGAGTGAGATACCTCCTACCGTTCTTCCTCTCCTTTTCCAGCAAAGCATCTGGTGGATTCAAACCGCGTGCCTTTGGGATTGCTGCACAGATTCTTGCCTATAGGCTACCAGAGCTCTCTAGATGCTCTAATTCTTGAAAAATATTTTCAGTTCTACATAGACCTGCTTACAGGTTCGAAGGGAATAAAAGTCTCACTGCCACAGAATCGGAACTTACAGGTGACTCTTCGGGGATTTCCAGATGCTTAAATCATATAGGAGACAGTCCATCTCTCTCCCTTGAAGTCGCTGGTAAATCTGAACTGCCAGAAAGGCATCACCTTTGGATTAGCAGCACAACTCGCTAAGATTATGTTGTTGTTGTTATGTGCCATCGAGTTGTTTGCGACTCACAGCGACCCTATATACAAGAGCCTTATATACAAGAACCCTAAATGCCATTCTATCCTGTGCCAACCACGCTGTCTCAAACACATTCATTCCCACCACTCCACTCATAGAATCGATCCATCTCATAGAGGGTCTTCCTCTCCTGTGCCATCCCTCCACTCTCCCAAACAT
>NW_006404193.1:2682-3187 GCF_000299155.1 Elephantulus edwardii
AAAATTAAATTTTAAATTTGGCTTAAATTTTTAAAAATCACTACAATGGATAAAGTAAATATCTGAAATATGGTAACCCCAAAGTTTGGGAATTACTATTAAAAATAAACTCGAGGAAAAAGATCATGGAACTACACATCCATATTTACGGCAATACTGCAGATTATCCAAATAACTTACTTACTAAAAATGTAAATACTTAACAGAGCAACAGTTCAAGTATTGAATTTTAGAGCCTAAAAGGGTCTTTTACTTTCTCTTTTACTCTTTTTTTCCTCTTTTTCTCCTTTTACTTTCTCTGCTGTTTTTTTCCTATTTGTCTTTAATTTCTAAAGTTATTTATTATTTTAAAGTCCTTACATACTGTTGTTGTTGTTGTCATGTGCCTTCGAGTCGTTTCCGACTCATAGAGACCCTATGCACAACAGCCCTAAACCCTGCTCTATCCTGCGCCAACCGCACCGCCTCTAACACACCCATCCCGATTACCCCAGTCACCAAATCA
>NW_006404194.1:0-3125 GCF_000299155.1 Elephantulus edwardii
GTAGATGTTCATTGAAATGAAAAATAAAGAAATTATTTAAAAAAAGAAATTAAATGACATACTATGTCATTAGGCAAATCTGCTTCAAAGAACCTCTTGGAGGTGCTTAAAAAAAAAAAAAAAGATATTTTTGCTTGGTTTGGGTACCAGCATAAAGATAACCAAACAGAATAACTTTAGACGAAATTCCTCCACTTGAATTTTAAGAGAGTTTGGGTAGAATTGCAATTATTTCTTCCTCATATATTTAGAGAATTGAACAGTGAATCAATTTGATTCTGAAATTTTCCTTATAGAAAGGTTTTATTTCTTTTTATTTTGTTGTGGTATAACATACACAACAAAAACGTGCCATTTTCATATAGACCAATGGAACAGAATTGAGAACTCAGAAAGGGACCCATCTACGGTGCACTAATATTTGGCAAGGAAATAAAACCTATCAAATGGGAAATGACAATCTCTTCAACAAATGATGCTGGCAAAACTAGACTGCTACCTGCAGAAAGCTAAAACAGGATCCAAATCTTATACTATACATTATACTATACACACACAAAAAAAATATCAGCTTAGTGTGCATCAGAGACCTAGAGGTAAAACCCAAAACAATGAGTTCATCAGAGACAAACTGGGATCGAATTTACATGGCCTAGTCTATGTTATAAAGAGACTTCCAAATACAGCCAGAAATACACAATCCGGAGAAGATAAGCTTGATGGTTGGGACCTTCTAAAGATTAAATCCCGGTGCACATCAAAAAGATTTTCCAAGAGAATGAATAGAAAACCTACTGACTGAAGTGGGGCTGGGTGGGGAACCAACATTTGGCAATACGATTTCAGACAAGGGTCTCATATCAAAAGTTTACAGAATACTCCTGGGCCTCCAGAAGAAAAAGACTGATAACACAATTAAAAAATGAGCAAAATACATGAAAAGGCTTTTCACAGAGGAAGATATTTGGATGGCCAACATGAAGAAATGCTCAAAATAACTGGCAATAAGAGAGAGGCAAACCAAAACCACAATGAGATACCATCTCACCCCAGTAACAGTGGCAACGTTTAATAAAGCAACAAGTAATAAATGTTGGAGAGGATGTAGTGAGATAGGAACTCTTTGTTTGTTTTTAATTTTTTTTTATTTTACTCTAATTTGTTTCAAAAGTTTGAATATATTGTTTTTCACAAAAGATCCTTCCTATTTCCTTCATCCCACCTACCCATCAAATTGTGCAACCCTATGATTAACATCATACCCCCCATCCTCACCCCTCCATTTCCACACACACCCTGCCTTGGATCCTTATATTCATTCTGCAGTAATGGTTTTATACAATATTTGTCCTTGTGGGACTGAGTTAGTTCACTCAGCATAATACTCTCCAGCCCCTCCCAAGTTAGGTAGTAATTTACAAAATGATTGCTCCTTCGTGCTGTGTAGTATTCCATTGTATGAATGTACCACAACTTCTCAATCCATTCATTTGTGGTTGGACATCTGGTCTGTTTTCATGTTCATGTGATGGTGAATAATGCTTTTATGAACATTGGTGAACTAGTTTCCATTTGAGCCTCAGTTCTCTTTTTCTCAGGGTACATTCTAAGCAATGGAATAGCTCAGTCATGTGTAATTTCTATGTTCAGTTTTTTTAGGAAGTGTCAAACTGCCTTCCAGTGTTTGTGCCGTTGTACAATCTCACCAACAATGTGAAAGAGTTCCCAGATAAGAAGTCTTATACATTGTTGGTGGGACTGTAAAATGGTACAACCATTCTGGAGTTTCTGTGTAAGATGTTAAATAATTTTCAAAAGGAATGATGGTGACATTTGCAGAATAAAGTGAATATAATTAATGCTATTGGATCATACACTTTCAGTGTTTAAAATGACAATTTTTTCTGTTGTTAGGAGAGGCTATTGTGTGGTTTTAATTTTTTTTTCCTTTTCATATTGATTTGCATACAATAATTCATATACATTGTGTTTCATTCTAGTACATTGTGTTATATACAATCTTTCATTTACATTTTGTTTCATGTACTCATTCATATACATTTTATTGATGTTATTGTTTTTGTTATGTGCCATCAAATCACTCATAACCACCCTTTGTACAATAGCTCTGAACTCTGCTCTATCCAGTTCCCAG
Source organism: Elephantulus edwardii (assembly GCF_000299155.1). Taxonomy (NCBI): domain Eukaryota; kingdom Metazoa; phylum Chordata; class Mammalia; order Macroscelidea; family Macroscelididae; genus Elephantulus; species Elephantulus edwardii. The sequence continues at coordinate 2,156 of NW_006404194.1, forward strand.
TAACTATTAATATGCTTTTTTGTCTATACATTTGCCTATTCTAGATATTTTATATAATTAAAATTATATCATAATTGTCACACTATTTCTGACTTATTTCACTTAGTGCAATATTTTCAAGGTTCATCTGTACTGTAACATGTATCAGGATATCATCTGTCTTTATCTACCACACAAAATAAAAAGGCCTGCCCACCAGGTCCTGATTGATTTAAACAAGAGGCTTCTATCTCACAGTTGGTTGTTAATGAAATAAAAATGACCAATCAGCTTACACTTGATTGTTAACTATATATATATATATAAAAAAACATACAGTTTACACCCAGCTTTTAATGATATCAAAACAACCTACCTTCTAAAATCCAAGTGCTTCACACAGGAGGTTCCAAACTGGAGACTCGTAGTCAGGGCCCAACTGACATTTAACTATAAAGGCCCACCCACTAGGTCTTGATTGACTTAAACAAGCAGCTTCCAGCCCATAGTTGATTATTAATTAAATGAAAATTATCAATCAGTTTGCACTTGATTGTTAACCAAATAAAAAAAGACCAAATTGTTTACACTCAACTTTCAATTAAAACATCATACTTTCCAAAATCTAACTGCTTCACATAGGAGGCTCCAGGGAGTGACTTTTAATATAAAACTAGACCAAGGGTAGACTGTGGGTCAGACCATGAATTACTCATATGTAAGTTCAAATTGAGGTCACGGAAAATGAACACAGTTTGATGGGGGGGGGAGGTGATAGGGGATCTGGTTAAGGGGCAATTTATATTAACTTTGTAGGTAAACTACGGTAAAATTTATTTTAAAATTAATTGCAAGATATATATATATCCACATATATTTAAGGCTATTACCATCATTTATAAGCCTATTAACCATTTGAATTCTTTTTTCTACATTCATAGTGTCTGCCTTTTTTTATTGAGATGTTAGGATTTTGAGGTTTGTTTTTTTT
>NW_006404195.1:0-988 GCF_000299155.1 Elephantulus edwardii
GTACGAGGAGGAATGTGGCATCAGGATTGGTGGAAGAATCGTCAACAACCTGCGTTATGCAGATGACACAACCCTGCTCGCTGAAACTGAGGAGGACCTGAAGCGCTTGCTACAGAAGGTCAAGGACTGCACTCTTCAATATGGATTGAAGCTCAATATCAATAAAACAAAGATTCTCACCACTGGGCCAATTGGCAGCATCAGGATGGATGGTGAAGAGATTGAGAGTTAACAGTTTTAGTTTACTTGGCTCCACAGTCAACACTCTTGGTAACAGCAGCCAGGAAATCAAATCAGGAGACGAACTGCGCTGGAAAAGTTGGCAGTGAGGGACCTCTCAAGAGTACTGAAGTGCAATGACGTCAGGCTGGAGACTAAGGTGTGTCTGATCCAGGCTATAGTCTTTGCAATTACGTGCTATGCATCGGAGAGTTGGACAGTGAATAGGGATGATAGGAAGAGAATTGATGCCTTTGAGTTGTGGTGTTGGAGAAGAGTGTTGAATACACCATGGACTGCTAGGAGAACAAACAGGTTTGTCCTGGAGAGGGTGAAGCCAGAAGGTTCCCTGGAGTCAAGAATTCTGAAGCTTCGTCTGACATACTTTGGGCATGTTGCATGGAGGGACTGGTCCTTAGAGAGGGACATCATGTTTGGGAGAGTGGAGGGATGGCGCAGGAGAGGAAGACCTTAGATGAGATGGATCGATTCTGTGAGTGGAGTGGTGAGAACGAATGTGTTTGAGGCAGTGAGGTTGGCACAGGATAGAATGGCGTTTAGGGCTCTTGTACATATGGTCGCTATGAGTCGCAAATGACTCGATGGCACATAACAACAACAAGAGGAAATTGTCCATCTTTCTCCCACAGAGGCACTGGTAGATTTGAACTGCACGTCTTTGGGTTAGCAGCTCAACTCCTTACTACTAAGTCACTAATCCTTAATAATAGTATAAATCTTCCAGTCTTTTGAGAAGATCCAGAATAGG
>NW_006404195.1:3653-4187 GCF_000299155.1 Elephantulus edwardii
AAAAAAGCAAATATGTATTTTGGAGAAATTGCAGGCAGAATGCACCTTGGAGGCAAGGATGGCAAAGTTTTATCTTGCACACTTTGGCATTCAACTAATATATCCTGAAACAAATAAACTATGCCAATCCAATTTCATTTCCTCCTGTGATAAAGTGACAGGCTATTCTGATAAGGCAGAAGCAGTAGCTATAATCTACTTTCTCAACACAGCCTTTGATGTGACATTATCATCAATAAGCTGGCAAGATGAGATTCAGTTGAAGAATGACTAATTTAAGATATAAATGACACCAGTATCATGTCATTTACTCCTCCACGCAAAGAATTTAAAAATTCACATTTTCTAATGTTGTAAAGTCTAGAACAAAAAATTTCATCTGGATTACAACAATGAACTAAAGCAAAACAAAATTTGCACCAATAAATAGATTTAACACAGAAGCTGATATTACAGGTTATTGTTGTTATTACATGCCATCATGTTGGAATCAACTCACAGTGGAAACTCCAGTGAGTACTCAGAGGCTATAAA
>NW_006404196.1:0-3116 GCF_000299155.1 Elephantulus edwardii
TACTTGCAATTAGTTTTGAGGAAATAGTCACAATATGGGATTCAGAGACATGGGAGCTAAAGTGTACATTTTGCCAACGAGCTGGGAAAATAAGGTAAGTAAATAATTTGGGGACTTAGCAGTATTTTTTTTTAATTAATGTCTTTCTACATAAACTTGAGTAATAATTTATTCTTCTTTCAAAGGTGGTTGTAGGTTAGTGAGGTAAACCTAGAGCCAGAGTGCTAGAAGGTGACATTTCTGGCCACGTTAACCATTCGTTGTGATTTACTCATCTCTAAAATGAGAGGTTAATGTTTCATTGTAGACCCCCAGATTTCCTTTCTCTGTAATAAATTCTTTTATGGGTGTGAATGCTTTATAGTAAATGGTGCCTAATACAAAAAAAATTATATGTAAGCCTCAGTAGATCAAATAATGCTGACATCTGTGTCTTCTCATAAAAACTGTGTTATGTCCTGTAAAGGACAGAAAATAGCAGCATGACCTTCCATTTTTCACAAATAACTGGACATTTGGGTTCAATTCTAATTGACTTCAGGCAAATGGCTAATGAAATTGTTTTATAATTCTCAGATGACTGATTCTGAATTCACTGTATAAAATTTTCTTTAGAGTTCAAGTCGCAAATTTTTCGATAAATAAGCATAAAGTAGGATTTTTTTCAAGTGACCTTCATCTCTGGTATACAGTTTATTTTGTATTGATTTGCTTAGAGAGTTCATATACATTATGTTTCACACTATTCTTCATTCACATTGTGTTTTATGTCCCATTCATTGTTTTATTACATTTTTTTATTTAAGTGATGATTAGTGTAGTTCTCAACATATTAGAAAAGAGAATTGATTATCAATTCTGTTTTCTTAATCATGTAACTTTTCCCTTCTTTACTCTTTAATCATTTTTTTCCTACAGGATGGTTGTAAACAAAAGCATGTCTGTCTAAAAATCTACACTGTAATAGTCTATAATCCTAAACTTCGTTCTTTACACTAGGCACCTTTGCTTTGGGCGACTGATGTGCTCTAAGTATCTTCTTGGTGCTACAGAAAACGACCTCCTTTGCTGTTGGAATCTGCTCAGTTGTACACGTAAGGATTTTTTGTCTTTTTTTTATCCCCCTCTAACATGACTTGGCAAAACATATAGGAAATTGCTCTTAAGCTTTGGGATTTTGGGATATCTGGATCCTGTATCTTCATGTCTCCACCAAGAAAATAAGTAATTTCTCACATGACACATTATACTACCAAAATGTGGAAGATTAGATCTCTACTTCCAAATTTTTAATTGTTGATGCCTGCCATTTTCTCTCAAGTCACATAGTTGACTATTGGTTGCTACTTGGATGTAAAATAGTAATAATAATTTGGGAAGTGCTTCTGTGAGCTTGTTGTGCGTATTACCTGCAATACTCCCGACAGCTTAAAGTATGTGTAACAAAGGTGAACTAACTGCATTTCATTCATTTGAGTATATTTGGAAGACAAGGTAGTTGTACAGTAATGGATATTTATGAAAATTTTGTGTGTGTGTTCTGTATAGTGACTCTGGCAACATTTTATCATGTGTATCAGCAGTGTAATAACACCAAAGAGTTTGTCATTGAAATAATCATTTTGTAGTGTGTAGAAGGAATATTGCTACTCTGCTTTATTTTTCTTTTTCCTACCACTCACTTTAGTACAGCCTCCCACGGGTAATATAAATGTGTTCTATGTGTTCTATGTGTCCAATGATTATCACCGGTTTGGAAGCAGGAGTAGCATCCACTTCCTAAACAACATGCCTCTGGAGACGCTATGAACTTTGGGAAACAATGATAATTATAGAACAGATTTCAGGTATTTTGTTCATAGGGTCGCTATGAGTCGTGCTCAACTCTATAGCAGTCAACAACTTGTGTTAGTTAGGGAGCACTGGTAGCCTAGTGGCCAGAATCTGCACTGCAATCCCAAAGGCACGCAGTTCAAATCCATCAGCTGCTCCATGGGAGGAGGATGGGCAGTCTCCTCCCATGCAGTTAACTGCCTCTGAAATCCTGCCGGGTTGGATCTGTCTCAGCAGTACACAACAACAGCAACATGTGTTAATTGGAAGTGAAAAATCCTTTTTCCTAGAATTAATGGCAGTGAATGACAGCTGAGCACTTAATCACTGCACCACTGATGGCTTCTTATGATTGCAAGTAGATGTTCCACATTATCTAAATGTTAAGCAATGGGTGTATGAGGAATAGGATGTAGCAAAAAGTTGCTATAATCACAAAAGTTGTATACTTTCCTCAAAAGTAAATCACTTTTTCCCTCTAGTGGAATGGAGTACAAAACTGGATGTTAGAGTCATGGAGCCTGATCCGAATTCAGAGAACATTGCCGCTGTCTCTTGGTCTTCAGTGGGTTCAGACTGTAAGTACAGACCACACTTTGACAGCAAGAGGAAATCTGTTACCTGTGTTTTCTTTTTAACATCAATAATATATAATAAGGGAAATTTGTCTTTGAATCAGATGTCATTTTGTAGCCATTTGTCTGAGGCACTGCCTTCATTGATCTCTTGAACCAGCGTGGTACATTCATACTTAGATCTGGAAAAGTTCTGATACATCCTCCATTTTTCAACAACCCAATTCCAGATCAGCCTTTAGACTTTTTTAAGGCATTGCTGATTCCCCTGAGAAATTGTAATTAATCATTCAACCTGTGTGCTCATGAAGCACTTCTTTTGTTTCCTATTCTGAGAACACAAAATGCTTAATGTTTAGTGTCTCACCTCAGCGGTAGACCCTGGTCTCTTAGGAAGAAATTCTTTGCCTTTTTCTTCTTTGCCCTCATGCCTAACCTGCTCAATTCCTAGTAGACACCCAGTAGCTATTGGTTGGGTCACAGCCTAAAATTATCAAGAGCTGGGCCATTTACTCATGGAGTGAGTCCCAGGATTAGTGCTGTCAGTCTGAGACTACAACTAACCTTTGCAGGCAAAATGTTAACATCTATCTGGGTTTTTTTTTCCTTCTAGTGTTTGTATTTAAACCTAGTGAGCCAAGGCCACTGTATATTCAGAAGACTATCTCCAGAGAGGAAGTCCTCTGGGGCGTGTTCGTGCCACGAGAT
>NW_006404197.1:0-644 GCF_000299155.1 Elephantulus edwardii
TCTCTTTTTGTTTCTTGTAGTAATATTTTGTAATTTTCTTTGAATAGATCCTTTGTGTTTCTGATTAGACTTACTCCCAAGTATTTAATCCTGTGATTCGCTAGGGTATTTTCTTAGTTCAGGCTCTGTATTCTCTATGTCACTGTAGAGAATTCCAACTGATTTTTATATGCTGATTTTGTATTCTGCTACTTTGCTGAATTGGTCAACTATGTCCAATAGTTTTCTTCCTAAGTCTTTAGGGTTTTCTAAGTACACTATCATATCATCTGCACAGAGAGATAATTTTACCTCCTCTTTGCCAATTGGATACCTCTTATTTCCTTCTCTGGTCTTACTGCTATCGCTAAGACTTCCAATACAATATTGAATAAGAGAGGTGAGAGTGGGAATCCTTGCCTAGCTCCTGTTCTTGAAGGGAGTGCCTTTACACTCTCTCCATTGAGAATGATGTTGGCTCTCGGGTTCGCATAAAGACTTTTTACTATGTTGAAGAAATTCCCCTCTAATCCTATTGGAGGTCCCTGATTGGGGACCTTCCAAGATTGGAAGGAGCAGTGGCATCCACTTCCATAATAGCTTGCCTCCGGAAACCCTATGAATCTGGAGAGAGGAAGAAAGGCATCCAAGTGTCGAGGACTCTC
>NW_006404197.1:1653-2981 GCF_000299155.1 Elephantulus edwardii
ATGTTCAAGCAAGGAGTTGTTCAGCTTCCAAAGACATGCTTTTTTCTCCTTTATTGTCCTATTATTAATTTCTAATTTTGTAGCCTTATGGTCTGAAAAATGCTTTGTATTATTTCTATGTTTTTTTAATTTATTGACGCTTGCCTTGTGTCCTAGAATGTGATCTATTCTGGAGAATGTTCCATGTACATTGGAGAAGAAGGTACACTGTGGGTTTTTTTGGGGTGCATTAGCCTATAAATACCTATGAGGTCAAGTTGGTTTATTGTGTGGTTTAATTCTTCAGTGTCTTTGTTGAGTTTCTTTCTGGTATTTCTATCTTTTCTTGAGAGGGATGTATTGAAGTCTCCAAGTATTATAGTAGTGTTGCCTATTTCCTTTTTCAGTTTTGTTAATGTTTGTTTTATGTATTTTTCAGGTCTTTCATTTGGTGCAAAGATATTTATTATTGTTATGTCCTCTTGTTCTCTTGACCCTCTCAGCATTATATAGTGACCTTCCTTGTCCTTTGTGATGGTTTTTACATTGATATTTATTTTATCAGATATTAATATCACTACTCCTGCTTTTTTCTGGTTGCCATTTGCTTGGTATATTTTCCCCCACTCTTTTATTTTTAGTCTGTCTTTATCTTCCTTTTTCAGGTGTGTCTCTTGTAGACAACATATTGATGGATTTTATATTTTTTATCCAGTCTGCTACTCTTTTTCTCTTCAGCGGTGCATTTAAACCATTTACATTCAGTGTGATTATTGAGAGGCAAGTTTTTATTGTTATCATTGTGTTGAGTTCTTTTTGGTGTTGTTGCTAGTTACTTTGGTCCATAATGTGGTATCTCTGTAAGAAGGAAATCTCTGAGTCTTTCCTGCAATGCTGATCCTGTTTTTACAAACGCTCTTAGGCTCTGCTTTTCTGGGAATATCTTGATATCTCCTTCATATTTGATGGATAATTTTGCTGGGTACAGTATTCTTGGTTGACAGTTGTGTTCTTTGAGTGTTATATATATGTCCTTCTATTCTTTTCTCGCTTGCATGGTTTCTTTTGAGAAATTGGCACTTGATCTTAACTGCTATCCCTTATAGGTTACTCTTTGTTTCTCCCTTGCTGCTTTCCGGATTCTCTCCTTATCTTTGGTTCTGGCAAATTTAACTATAATATGCCTTGATATTTTTCTTTTGGGGTCTAGTCTATATGGTGTTCTCTGAGCCTCTTTTAAATATACTCTCTCATTCTTCATTATGCCTGGGAAGTTTTCCTCCAGTAATTCTTCCACAACTTTTTCAGTGCCTTTACTTGCTTCTTCCTTTTCTGGGATTCCAATGATG
>NW_006404198.1:0-647 GCF_000299155.1 Elephantulus edwardii
TGTATATAATATATAAAGTTGGAAGCAGGTAGGGTCGTTATGAGTCGTGCTCAACTCAATGACAATTTACAATGACACCAACATGTAATATAAATATATACTATATATACACTACACACACACACACACACACACACACACACTTTGCTTTTTCTTCTCGAGCTGCCATTTGAAATCTTCTGTTCACTCAAAAGGTGCTGCGCACATTATTAGCATTATTTACTTTATTAGCAATTTATCTGATTCCGGTGATGAGATCACGGACACTCCATATTTGTACCCAGCCATGTGATGAAAGTCAAAGCCAATGTCTAAAAATATCACACTGAATACCCCAGAATAGCAAAGGAGAGGAAAAAAAAAATCTTTGGATGTGAACTTTTTGAAGGTTTGCTTTAATCCAGATATAGCTAGTGGTGGTGTGGTTGTGTGTGTAGTATCAAATCAGATCTGACTGGTGCAGGAGGTGATTTTTCCTCCTTTTCTAGCAGAGCATCTGGTGCATTTGAACTGCTCATCTCTGGGACTGCAATGCAGCTTCTTGCCACTAGGCCACCAGAGCTCTAACCTAGATATAACAAGGACTGTAAACTTCATTCAAGAAAACTTGGAAAAACTTTAGTAGTCCTAATCCACAACATAAAGAG
>NW_006404198.1:1827-3061 GCF_000299155.1 Elephantulus edwardii
AAAAAATTGAGCATCTAGCTTGTGTAAATTGCTTTTCTTTGTTTGCTTGTTTTGATACAACTATGCCAATTTGTTTACCTGTTGTTTGAGACTGTTTTAATGGTACAGCAACAAAAGTGAATATTTGTAACTGAGACTGCATGGCTTACAAAACCAAATGTATGTACTATTAGCTATTGTGTCAGGGTTTGCAGTCTCCAGCAAAAGACTATATAGACATGGTACTTCATTTCATGAGGAGAATTTCACTCAAATACATAAAAGAAAAAGTGAAATCAGCCTTAATAGTAGGCACTTGCTGTTGAGATATAGTCAATATTGAAGGTCACAGTTTTTGATCTTCTGCTGTAAGCATTTTAAACTCTCCTTACTTCTAGCAAGCCAAATTGTGTCATCTGCACAATGCAGGTTGTTGATGACTCCTCTTCAATCCTGAAGCCGCATTATTCTTCATAAAGTTTAGCTTTTCTAATAATTTGTTGAGACAATTTGTTGGACATTTTGGCGGTTTCCATGCTCTTTCGATGGTGAATGACGCTGCTATGAACGTTGGTGAACATGTCTCCATTTGTGCCTCAGTTCTCATTTTCTCAGAGGGGTGAGGGAAATTGGAAGAATCTGGTCTGCAAAAAAAATGTATGCAAATTTTTAAAATAAACTATTATTAAATAAATAGAGAGACACAAATCTTCTATTTAGGTCCTTCCTACTTTCTTGCCTTTACATTGGCTTCTCAGTGTTCTAGTGCAATATTCAGAGTTTCTTCTAAATTCCATCTCAGTGTTTTCTTCCTCCTCTGTCTTTGTAATGACCTTTTTTCAATTTTTAAAAAAATTTTTGTAATGACCTTTTGGGCTCTTCAAGGATGATATTTTTTTTTATCTTCTCACAGCTCATCTGATCTTTGTTCATTAGTGTTCAAGGCCTCAAATCTATTCCTGAGATGGTTTTATAATTTGGGTGGGTTGGACTCAAGGTCACATTTTGGTTCCTGTGGATTTGATTTAACCTCCTTTAGATTCAGCTTGAATTTGCATATTAATAGTTGGGGGTCGGTTCCACAATCAGCACCTGGTCTAGATTTTACTGATTATATTGTGCTTCTCCAACAATTCCTTCCACCGATGTAACTGATCTGATTCCTGTGCATACCATCAGGTGAAATTCACATGTATGGTAGCCATTTATGTTTCTGATAAAAGGTATTTGCAGTTAATAAAGCAATTTTACAACA
>NW_006404199.1:0-744 GCF_000299155.1 Elephantulus edwardii
GGGTTCCAGTTTCTCCACAACCTCACCAGCATTTGTCGCTTGCAATTGTGTTAAATTTTGCTATTCTTACGGGGGTGATATGATATCGCATAGTTGTTTTTTTTTTATTTGAATCTCTCTTAGAGCTAGGGATTTTGAACATTTCTTCATGTGCTTATTGGCCATCTGAATGTCGTCTTTGGTGAAGTGTCTGTTCATATTCTGTGCCCATTTTTCAATTGGATTGTTTACCTTTATCTTGTTGTGGTGCTCAAGTATTTTATAAATTATGTAAAAATAAATATAAGTTTCTTAACTGACATGTCATTACCAAATACTTTTTCTTCTTTTCTTGTTTTACCTTGTTGTGGTGCTCGAGTATTTTATAAATTCTAAATATAAGTCATCACCAAATCTTTTTCCCAGTCTGTGGCTTCCCTTTTTTTCCTGTTGGAGAAGATTTTGGATGTGCATAGGGATTTGATTCTGAGAAGGTCCCACTCATCTATTTTATCCTTTCCTGGTTGTAGATTTTCCAGGATTCTTGGAAGACTGTTGATGTTATGGATTAGGACTTCTAGAGTTCCTCCAAGCTTTTCTTTAATGAAGTTTATAGTCCTTGGTTTTAGTCCTAGGTCCATGATCCACTTTGAGTTGGGTTTTGTGTATGGAGCGAGGTGTAGATCTTGCCTGAGTTTTCTACGGATAGTTTTCCAATTTTGTCAACACCATTTGTTTAAAAAGCTAGTAGTTTCCTCACTTAAT
>NW_006404199.1:3799-4332 GCF_000299155.1 Elephantulus edwardii
GTTGACTGTGGAGCCAAGCAAACTGAAGCTGTGAACAATCTCCATCTCTTCACCATCCATCCTGATGCTGCCAATTGGCCTAGTGGTGAGAATCTTTGTCTTCTTGATATTAAGCCTTAATCTATATTGAGGGCTGCAGTCCTTGACCTTCCACAGCAAGCGCTTCAGGTATTCCTCAGTTTCAGCAAGCAGCAAGCAGGGTTGTGTCATCTGCATAACGTAGATCGCAGATCGTTGACGAATCTTCCTCCAATCCTGATGCCACACTCACACAACCCAGCCTCCCGGATAATTTGTTCTGAATATAGGTTGAAAAGGTATGGAGATAGGACACATCCCTGGTGTATACCCTTCCCAATTTTGAACCATGCAGCGTTCTTTGCTCTGTTCTGATAACTGCCTCTTGGTCCAAGTATAGGTTTCACAAAAGCACAGTCAAGTGTTCTGGGATTCCCATTCTTCTCAGAGTCAGCCACAGTTTGTTATGATCCACACAGTCAAATGCTTTTGCATAATCAGTGAAACACAGATAG
>NW_006404200.1:0-636 GCF_000299155.1 Elephantulus edwardii
TTTCCCCACTTCACTGATTTCATCTCCTTGTCAAAAATCATTTGACCATAGATAGATGGGTTGATCTCTGGATTCTCAATTCTATTCCATTGATCTATGTGTCAGTCAAGATTTATCTAATGTCAGCAATGATATCTCTCATCCCTTGTGATCGTCTGAATTCAGCTTAAAAAACTTGAGTTTAAGATTGTCAGGAGCTGTTGACTTCTTTAATTGGGAGAGGAAATTTCCAGTTTTAACTCTCTGTAATTTAGCAACACACATTTTGAGTCTTTTCTCACGGAATAATATTAAAATTGAGTTTGGAATTTTGGTTTCCAATTCCTAAACGCACCTTTAACCTTTCAAACATTCTTTAATTCTGTACAGTAAAATAATAACAGTTTTATTATAAACATTGTGTCAAAAGCCAAAGTTATGAGACCCTTGTCTAAAATAATATTGTCAAATGTGTTTTTCCCAGTTGATAGGTTTTCTTTTTACCCTATTGGAAAAAGTTTTTGATGCACATAGGGATTTAATCTTTAGAAGTTCCAATTATCAATTTTATCTTCTCCGATCTTCACCCTGAAACCCACAGCGTCCCTTTTCAGCAGGAAGTAGCTAAGAGAATACGCCATCCCCTTTTCCTTATGA
>NW_006404200.1:1889-3184 GCF_000299155.1 Elephantulus edwardii
TATTATAAATCACAAAGAAATAACACATCAAACTCCCAAAGGTTTTTATTTTCTTTTTTTTAAGTCACTAAGATTGACTTTTAAAAAGTCATCAAGATTGACTTTAAAAAAGTACTGAAGAGCAACAAGGTCTATCTGGAGAATAAGGTGTACCTGATCCAGGCCATAGTCTTCGCAATTAGTTGCTATGCATCAGAGAGCTGGACAATGACTAGGGATGATAAAAGAAGAATGATGCCTTTAGGCTGTGCTGCTGGAGAAGAGTATTGAGTATACCATGGCCTGATAAGAGAACAAACAGGTTCATCCTAAAGAGGGTGAAAACAGACTGTTCCTTGAAGGCAAGAATTCTGAAACTTCATCTGACCTACTTTGGGCATGTTGCAAGGAGGGGCCAGTCCTTGGTGAAGGATGTCATGCTTGAGAGGGTGGAGGGACAACACAAGAGAGGAAGAGCCTCAATGAGATGGATTGATTCAGTGACTGGGGTAATGGGGATAGGTGTGTCAGAGACTATAAGTTTGGCACAAGAAAGAGCAGGGTTTAGAGCTGTTGTACTGATGAGCAATGATGTCAGGCTGGAGACAAAAGTGTGCCTGATTCAGGCTATAGTCTTCACAATTACATGCTATGCATCAGAGAGTTGGACAATGATTAATGATGGTAGAAAGGGAATTGATGCCTTTGAGCTGTGGTGCTGGAGAAGAGTGTTGAATACATCATGGACTGCTAGGAGAACGAACAGGTTTGTGCTGGAGAGGGTGAAGTCGGAGTGCTCCTTGCAGTCAAGGATTCTGACGCTTTGTCTGACATACTTTGGACATGTTGCAAGGAGGGATTGGTCCTTGGAGAGGGACATCATGTTTGGGAGAGTGGAGGGATGGAGCAGGAGAGGAAGACCCTCAATGAGATGGATCGATTCTGTGAGAGGAGTGGTGGGAATGAGTGTGTTTGAGACGGCGAGGTTGGCACAGGATAGAACAGCATTTAGGGCTTTTGTACATAGGGTCGCTGTGAGTGGCAAGCAACTCGATGGAACATAACAATAACAACAATGAACATTTACAGAGACTTTGGATTTCCATTCATTCATTTTTGCACTTTTCTCCCTGCCCACCCCTCCCCCTAGTACGCTCTTTGCTATGAAAAGTAAAAGAAAAATTATTTCATTGTTATACTATCCCTTTCCTCAAGTCCACGCCACTATATAGCCTTCATTCTGCACTCCTGTCATGACAATAATACCTAATCATATATCCCTTTTAAATAGTTTTCTCGCTCATCTGTTTTAATGC
>NW_006404201.1:0-3126 GCF_000299155.1 Elephantulus edwardii
CATCAATTGATAGGACCATATGGTTCTTGTTCTTTGCCTTGTTGATGTGATGAATTACATTAATTGTTTTCCTTATGTTGAACCATCCTTGTTTCTAACTTTTATGCCAATTCCCAGTTACTACTATTAATGAATCTTGATTGCATGTTAAATCAACTTTAGATTGCAAAAGTTAGTAGAAATCTTGGTTGACTTTAATTGTTGGAGTGCATATTTGAATAATCATCATATTAGCAGCTCTCCTTTTTATGGGTGGTTTCTTCTACCCAGTCTTACAGGGTTACTCTGAGTTTGAATCTATTCAATGTCAATGGGTTTGTTGTGAAAAATTCATGACCTAAATACATAATAAGGATTCAATCAGAAGTATAAATATGAGGTTTACTGGTCTGATAAAAACTGGTGGCACCTCCATGGTTCTGGCATTAAGAAACTCTTTGGACCTGGAATAGAATTTACTCCTATAATCTGTTCGACTTACTTTCAACCAAACAATTAGCAGGACTAACTCTGGTGGCTCAGAGGTAAGGAGTTTTTTTTTTTATATGTATGTTTTAAATATTTTATATTAGTTTGCTCATAAAGTTCATATACATTGTGTTTTACACTATTTTTCATTCACACTGTGTTTCATAAAATCATTCCCATGCATTATGTTTTATGAAATCAATCACCATTAGGCATTGCCCATCCTTATATCATTACATCATTTTCAGGTCCCCGCTGGATCTTTCCCTTTTCCTTCACCCTGTCCCTCCACCCACCAAACCATGGAACCCTGTGGTTTCACCCCCATTCACTCTCATGTCTCTACTCCCATCCCTTCTCTCCTAGGGTCCTCATATTTGCTTTACTAGTTATTTTTCTATTTTTATAATAAAAATATTAAGAAGTATTTGTCCTTAAAAGGCTAAGTTAGTTCACTCAGCATAATACTCTCCAGTCTCTCTTAAGTTATGTAATATTTTTCTAAATCTTTGCTCCTGAGTGCTACATAGTATTCCATTGTGTGAATGTACCACAATTTCTCAATCCATTCAGTTATAGTTGGACATTTGGGATATTTCCATGATCTTGAGATAGTGAGTAACACTGCTATGAACATTGGTGTACAGATCTCTGTTTGTGTCTCAGCTCTAATTTCTTTGGGGTATATTCCTAGTAGTGGAATAGCTGGGTCAAACAGAGTTTCTATGTTCAAATTTCTGAGGTAACGCCAAACTGTCTTCATGAGTGGTTGTACCATTTTACAATCCCCCCAACAGTGTATGAGAGTTCGCACCTCTCTACAACCTCTCCAACATTTATTACTTACTGCTCTGCTAACCTTTGCCACTGCTACTGGGGTAAGATGGTATGAATGGGACTTTCTAAAGATTAAATTTTTGTGCTTATCAAAAACTTTTTTCAATAGGGTGAAAAGAAAACCTACCGACTGGGAATAAACACTTGGCAATACCATCTCAGACAAGAGTCTCATATCAAAAGTTTACAGAATACTCCTGGGCCTCCAGAAGAAAAAGACTGATAACCCAATTACAAAATGAAAAAAAGACATGGAAAGACTTTTCACAGAGGAAGGCATTTGGATGTTCAATAGGCCCATGAAGAAATGCTCAAAATCACTGTCAATAAGAGATATGTAAATCAAAATCACAATTAAATGGATAATTTTGTATAGAATAAAAAGTATTATTTCCATCATTATAATTGGAAATGACCATGCAATTGCACTTCATAACTCTCATAAAGTACTATGTCTCCAATAAGCTAAAGAATTAGAAGATGGAATCAGAAGGAAGAAACCTCTTAGTAGAACAAAGCATTGTTCTCTACAAAGGCTGCATTTCTTTTTATTTTAAAAAGGAAAATTAAGGAGAGTGGCTAAGGTCCTTTCCTCCAACTGAGATCTCTTCTTATCTTACCAGGGTGATGGGACTAGGATGGGGGTGTTAGGTGTAGGCAGAACACAATCAGACCCGCATCTGTGCATTATTATTCATGGGATGGCTCCTTTTTACAGCCTACACAGAACATGCTGTACTGGGTACAAAGAGTGGGCTGGATAGTTCACTGGTGTAAATGACTCTTCACACAGATGACAATATCCTTGGGCCAGGAGTGTAACTCAAAGTGCATTCTTTCCCAAGTTCTTATTCATTCAAAATTTGCTTGAGTTCATTTAAACAAATGAAATGGAGAAATTTCCCATGCGTGATGGCTAAGGATCATCACAAGACAAACTTTCTGCAAGGAGCAGGAGCTATCCTGGTGATCAGGGCTGGGGTTCATAAACAGTTTAGTCCTGTGAGGGAAACCAACTTTCTCCAAAGAAATGCACAATTCCAAACAGGTCATGTATCTGAAGGAAAAGGCTCCCTGAGACTGTAAAGCCTCTTCTACCTCCAGTATTGGCAAACATGTCTTCAGTAAATGACTCACGAACTGAGTATACAGCTCAGGTATAAATCTTGGAACTACATTTCCCAGATTCCTCTACAGGAAGGCTCCAGTTAGATCCTGTCATTAAGAGGCACTTGTATGAAGTCTGGGGCTCTGTCTCTGGATCCTTAATCATGACTAACAGCACTTTGTAAGCCTAGAGAAAGGAGGATGGGAGAGCAGCTATCTTGACTAGACACTCCTGGTCATGACATTGTGTGTTCCTTCTCTTGATCTATGCAAGCAGCCCTTGCGCCTCGATCACCATTCCCAATCTGCTCTTCCATCCAGACCTTAACAATGTTGTTATTGTTTATTGCAGTCGAATCAACAACCCTGAAGCCTTTCCATAGTTATCATCATTTCTCCAAGTTCATAGAGTTTCCAGAGGTATGTGGTTAAGGAAGTAGATGCCACTCCTGCTTCCCAACCTGTCTTAAACTGGGAGCTCCATCAAACACTATCCACCATGGGCAGCCATTATGGAATTTGACCCCTCCACTGGCACAAGGTTCAGCATCACAGCAAACCCAGATTACCTCAGTGCAGAAAATTGGCAGAGGAGAGCTGTACAACTTAGAAGAATGTTCTTCCAAAATAAAATAATAGTAGATCTTTGGGCCCAACCGACTTTTAAGTACTAGGGGGATATATATGTGTGTGTATATGACTTTTAAATACAAG
>NW_006404202.1:0-1295 GCF_000299155.1 Elephantulus edwardii
CTTTGCCTTGTTAATGTGATGAATTACATTAATTGTTTTCCTTATGTTGAACCATCCTTGCATACCTGTTATGAATCCCACTTGGTCATGGTGAATTATTTATTTTTTTTAATGTATCATTGGATTCTATTTGCCAGTATTTTATTCAGGATTTTTGCATCAATCTTCATGAGAGATATTGGTCTATAGTTTTCTATTTTGTTGGTGTCTTTTCCTGGCCTTAATATCAAGGATATGTTTGCTTCATAGAGTGAATCTGGGGGGGGGGTTCCATCTTCTTCTATTTTCTGAAATAATTTATGTAGAATTGTTAACAGTTCTTCTCTGAATGTTTGATAAAATTCACTTGTAAAGCCATCTGATCCAGGGCTTTTCTTGGTTGGAAGTTGTTGTATTACCTTTTCAATTTCTTCTTTTGTAATGGGTCTGCTCAGATGTTCAGTTTCGGTTTGTGTCAGTTTAGGTAGGTTGTGTTTTTCTAAGTATTTGTCCATTTCCTCTAGATTTTCATATTTGTTTGAGTATAGTTTTTCATAGTATTCTAATGTTATATTTTTTATTTTAGTTGGGCCTGTTGTGATGTTACCTGATTCATTTCTTATTTGGATTATTTGTGTCTTCTCCCTCTTTTCTTTTGTGTGTTTTGCTAGTGGTTTATCGATTTTGTTGACCAGCATGCTATTTCTCTTGATCGTGTCCCACATTATTTTTAGGTTTTCTTCTTTTTCCTTGCTTTGTGATTCTGCTTTTTGTTGTAGAAGATCAATAGTGACAATTCCATTTTCTATTTTTCTGGTTCTGTTTCCATCTCTTCTACCCTGTTCATGTGACCCTCCATTATATTGACAGCATCTGAAATATTGGTCTTCATATTTTGGAGTGTAGTTTCTTGTTTTCCTAGAGCCTCTAATACCTTGTTTGTTTTATCTGCATTGTTTTGGATTTTTTTTTCTTTCATTGGGAAAAACATATTGTGGGTACAAGGAGGTGAGGGTTGGGGCAGAAGAGTGAGGATGAGCCAGGATGCAGTTGCAGAGCTGCACAGTTTGGTCGTTGGGGGGAGTAGGTGAAGGAAATAATGATTGTCCAGTGGGGACCAGATGCTACAGAGGAATGACAAGCATGTTCCAATGGTAATTAAACCAACTGCCTTATTGATTTGGGAATTGGATGCCGACTATCTGGCTTCTTCATGCTGAACAGGGGCGTAGATGTAAAGGGGGGAAGGGAGGATGCTTTATCTCCTTACTGGTGGTCTTGGGTTAAAGCTGCTTGCCTTCTTGCTCTGTTAGAAG
>NW_006404202.1:3675-4333 GCF_000299155.1 Elephantulus edwardii
CCCAGCATCCATCCTGGGTGAGGGAATCCATTGGTTCCAGCTGTGGAAGCTTCATGGAGCTGCAGCGGCTTCCTGCATCATTTAATATTTTGCCTAAAGCATCCTTAAATATTGCAGCTCAAGCCTTGAATTTGTTCTCAAGTTCCTTCAGGTTAAGAATGCTAACTGAGTGAGGCCCTTTTGATTTTCTGGCTCTATCTCTTTTTCATATTGCTGTGAGTGTATATCAAAACCAAACTAGAGCCACTGCTATTGAGTCAGTTCTGCATCATAACAACTATCTAATAGTTTTCTAGGTAAATATTTATGGGGAAAGAGTGCTCATTTTTCTCCTGTGGAGGAGCAAGTGGATTTAAACTGATAACGTTCCAATTAGCAGCCTGACATGTTCTACATTATCAAAAAAGGTTCTTTATGAGGGTATGAGTGAGAAACAGGGTGGAAGGGATTCCTTCTAAGAAGAGGGAGAAAAGTTGGAGAAACAAATAGATAAATAGAAATTATAGATGCTATATTAAAACCCTCTGCATACAGGTTGAAAAGGTATGGAGATAGGGCACATCCCTGGCTTACACCCTTCCCAGTTTTGAACCAGGCAGTGTTGCCCTGCTCTGTTCTGACGACTGCCTCTTGGTCCAAGTATAGGTTTTGCATTAGC
>NW_006404203.1:0-3231 GCF_000299155.1 Elephantulus edwardii
GAGGGTAGAGAAAACAGTGCAACAATGAATGAATGAGAACCCAAAATCTCTGTAAATGTCCATTAAAACTAATAAAATTTAATAATAATTAAAAAAATACCAACATTTGGAAAAAAAATACCAACACTTGGATCAAGTGCACTTTAGTATTTAAACTGACAACATTACTCTTCAGAACTTTGAAGAAGTCCTTGACAACACATTTTCCCAGTGCAACACATGTTTTGATTTTTTTTTAAATTTTATTTTAATTTTTTCATTGTTGAGCATGTTTTTAATTGTTGAAAGTGTTTATTTAGAAACTAAATCCCTTATCTTTAATAAGATATTATTTCCTGTATAACTTATCAGCTACTTTAGGCATTTTGATTTGGAAATACTGGAAAATTTGCTTTACTATTTCTTGACTTTTCAAATTAGTCTCTTGGAAACTTTTTTTTTTATGTTAATGAAAGTTTATGAAGAACTTGGATTTCCATTCTTTCATTGTTGCACATTTCCCTCCCTGTTTCCCCTTCCCCCCCACCCCCCGGTTTACTTTTTTCTTTGGAAAATAAAGTTCTTCCACTGTTATACAGTTCCCTCCCCTCCTGCCCCCCGCCCCCCAAACCACTTTACTCTTATTCTGGACTTTTGTCATGTCAATAATACCTAATTATAGATTCCTTTTATACAGTTCTCTCCCTCGTCGTTTCGATGCCATGTACATAATTTATCCCCTCTGTTCTATTTCCTCACAACCCCATATCAGTCCTCTTCTATAACAGTGGCATCATACAGTATTTGTCTTTTTGTGACTGAGATATTTCATTCAGTATAATGTCCTCCATGGTTTATCCTATTTCATGAGTTCTTTGTTTTTCAGTGCTGCATAATAGTCCATTGTGTGAATATACCACAGCTTCTCTATCCATTTGTTTGTTTATGGACGCATTGTTGCACATTTTCTTCATCCTCCTCCTCAGCCCTCCCCTGAAATGTACCTCTTGTTCCAGATTGTTGTCATACGATCTTTTAATTTCTTGATTACTACTACTAAGGGTGTTGATTGATTATAGATCTAAATAAAATGAAATCATTGACAACTTTAATCTTTTCTGCAACTTTAATCTTATCATGACATTTAATCTTATCCTGACATTTCCCACTAGACCAGTGATGAGGCTTTTTGTTTTCTTGATGTTGAGATGCAATCCGTACATATTTGTTTCTATTCCCAACATGGGTGATCCAATTGACTGTGGAAATTATAAAATAATATTATTAATATCACTTGCAAGTAAAATCTTGCTGAAGATTATTAAAAAGTGACAGTACAACGACAGGGAACTGAAAGAAACTTAAGCTGGACTCAGAAGAGGCTGTTGCATGAGTGATAATATTATTGATGTCAGATAGATCTTGGCTGAAAGCAGAGAATACTAAAAAGATATTTACTTGTATTATACAAAGGCATTTGATGGTGTGAATCATACAAATGATGGCTAACTCTGAGAAGAATGGGAATCTCAGACCACTTTGTTGTGTTAATGGCAAACCTGTATATAAACCAAGAAGTAGCTGTACAAACAGAACAAGGCAATACTGAACCGTTTAAAATCAGGGTTGTAACCTATCTCCTACCTCTCTAATCTGTCTGCTGAGTTTGAGAAAATGGACTTGATGAAGAAGAGTGGAGTGTATTTGGGGTGGGGGTGTGCAGGGGTACTGTGTACCAATGAAGGAGTTTTTCTTTTGGTTTTCAAGGAGAGGAGCGAAGGTGGGGGTGGGTGGGGAGTGGGCTGGGAGAAAAGTGCAACAATGAAAGAATGGAATTCCAAAATCTCTGTAGATGTTCATTGAAATAAAAAAAAATTTAAAAAAATAGAATGTGGCAATAGGATTGGAGGAAGAGTCATTAACAACTTGTGTCAGTAGATGACACAACCTTGCTTGCTGAAAGTGAAGGTGCAAAGCACTTTATTGCAGAAGAGAAAAACTACAGCGTGTGTTGGCTGTGGGGTTTTTAAAGTGGTGACAGGTACATAGGTTAACAAATGTTAAGAATTTGGTGACTCTCCATTTCCTTTTTCCCCCTCCCAGTCAAATACACATAGATCCATTCCTTATTCCTTCATTCCCCCCTCCAGTCCGGGCAGGTTTAGTGACCCAGGTGTCTGTCAATGTTCACTCCTAGGGTTCCTGTCTCCATCATGGCAAATGTCCAAGATTCCTGAAAGCTTGAGGGCAAACTTAACTCTCACTCTGCGAAGCACTTCTGGGTGCTGGTGATGTGTGTACTTACTGGCTACCACTGCGTTGATTGAAGAATGTTTTTGCCTTCTCACCTTTCTGGATTGGGTTGGGATGGAGAAATTGTTAATTTCTGTTAGACATCAGCAACTCTTAAAAGTCAAAGAAATGGAAACGGCTTTAGTTTGATCAGGTTTTCTGTAGGCATAGTGGGAGACCATTCTGGTTTTGTTTTTAAAGAAGAACCCACATGTTTCTATGTAAATGAGTTAAAATGAAGTTTATAAAGAGAAAGAAAATTAGATCAAGCCATTGTTGAATCTTAACATGATTAATGGAAGTATTCCTACCCACTTTTACTGACACCAACTGATAGTAGATAATTTTTGGTGGTTTCTGATCCACCTATAGCCATAATACTTTTGAGATTGAAATTAAATAAGCCTGACATAAAAACCTTTGTGATGCAATGGATAAGTGCTCAACGCTAACCAAAAGACCAGTGGTTCGAAACCACTAGTGGCTCCTTGACAGAAAACTGGCTGCTCTTTTTTGTAACAATTAAAGCTTGGAAATGCTATGGGCAGTTCTGTGTCCTGTCATACAACTGAGAATCATAAGGGACTCAACAGGAAAAGATTTAGGTTTGGTTAAGCCAGGCTATGAGAAGAGGGGGGGTGAAAGTAACAATTTTGGGTGGAAAAAGAAAAATCTATGCCAATATTGATGTGTGGGTCAAAAACTTTTTCTTCAGCTGACATTTTGTCTCACAGGTAGGAAAAATCCTTAAAACAAAGATGCCCGTTACTGATTTTTCTCTTTGATATGACTTAGTAGTAAGGCAGACCCAGACACAAGAAGACATAAACTAAATGGAAATTGGAAACCTGTTTGAGGCAGGTGCAGGTCTAAGAAGACACTACTGTAGTTGTTGTTATGTACCATTGAGTTGCTTGTGACTCATAGCGACCCTGTATGCTCTGTCCTGTGCCAATTGCA
>NW_006404204.1:0-1318 GCF_000299155.1 Elephantulus edwardii
TATATATATATTTATCTCGCAATATATTTGTGTTTGTCTCTCTCTATATATATATCAATATATATCTATCTCGATATCTATATCTCACTCAATAAACATATCTCTCAATATACATGTCTCCCAATATCTATGTCTGTCTCTCTCTCTATTCATCTGTCATTGTTGTTAGGTATTGTTGAGTCTAGTACAGTCCATAGGGACCCTATGAAAAACAGATCTGAACTCCGTCCTATTCTGTGACACACTTATCTCATCATATCCAACTTTCCAAGCATGATATCCCTTTTCCAAGGAATAGCCTCTTTTAGCAACGTACCAAAAATATGTGAGATGAATTTTCACCATCCTTGCAATCAAGGAACACTCCTGCAGCATTTTGCCCCCAGCACATAGCTGTTTGTTATTTTCACAGCCCAGTCAGTGCTCTTCTTCAGCAAGACAATTCAGAGGCATCAGTTCTTCTTCTGTCATCCTTATTAATAGTTGTCCAGCTCTCGGATGCATAGCAAGTGATTGGGAGGATCATAGCCTTAATCAGAAACACCTTAGTCCTCAAATTGACATCATTGCTCCTCAGTAACTTGGAGAGGACCCTAACTGCAGACTTTCTCAGTGCAGTACATCTCCTGGTATTGCTAGTACCAAGTGTGTCAATTGTGGATCCAAATAACACGAAATCACTGCCAGTTTCAATCTTTTCTCCATCTATCGTAATGTTGTATGTTGATCCAGTAGTAAGAATTTTTGTTTCCTTGACATTAAGATACAATCCATATTGAAAGTTGTATTCTTTGATCTTCTGTAACAAGTGCATCAAGTCCTCCTTACTCTCAGCAACCAAAATTATGTCATCTGCATACCAAAGGTGATTAATGAGTGTTCCTCTGACCCTGATGCCACATTCTTCCTTATTGAGTCCAGCTTCTTGATTAATTTTCTCAGCATACAGATAGAATAGCTATGGAGAGATGATACAACCTTGATGCATTCCTTTCTTTATTTTAAACCATACAGTGTTCTCTTGCTCTGTTCCCACAACAGCCTCTTGGTCTAGGTCTAGGTTTCACATGAGCACAATTAAGAGTTCTGGGATTCCCATTCTTCTAAGTGTTAGCCATTGTTTGTTATGATGTACTTAGTCAAATGCCTTTGCATAGTCAATAAAACACAAGTAGACATTCTCCTGGTATTGTCTATTTTCAGCCAGAATCTCTCTGACATCAGCAGTGCTATACCTAGTGTTACAGCCTCTTCTAAACCCAGCTTGAATTTCTGGCATATTACTGCCAGTGTATTGTTCTGGCTGGTTTTGGATGAT
>NW_006404204.1:3668-4241 GCF_000299155.1 Elephantulus edwardii
GAGAGCTTCTAATGTGTAGTCAAGATTGAGAACCTCCAGTTTAGAGCAGCTGGAGGTTTCAAACATAAGTGCTGCACAGAGCAATTATTTGGGCAAGCAGGAGATTCTAAACCCATTTCCCATTAGAGCCCGGGGGCACAGCAGTTACTGGTAAGCTTCTGGTCTTCAAAGCCTCAGGCATGTTGGCTCAGCGCCCCCCCCCCCCCCCCCCCCCCCCCCCCCCCCCCCGTGGCCCAGCAGTCCCTCTCTGCTTTTGTACTAGTCCTGCAATCTCCAGTCACTTCTCCACTTTGCAGCTCTTTCTATTCCCTGGAGAGAAGGAATCCCCCAATACCCATTGGACCCTCATTGTCATTTCCTAGAAAGTGTGAAATATCTCTCCCAAATAGCTAAATTTTAGCGGTGGTCGAAACAACTATGAAATATCATATTACCCCGGTAAGAATAGCAAAATTCAACAGAGCAGCAAATAGCAAATGCTGGCGAGGTGGAGAAATTGGAACCCTTATTCACTGTTGGTGGGAGTGTAAAATGGTGCAACCACTGTGGAAGGCAATATGGCGCTTTCTCAAA
>NW_006404205.1:0-817 GCF_000299155.1 Elephantulus edwardii
GGGTGTGTCAGAGGCGGTGCGGTTGGCGCAGGATAGAGCAGGGTTTAGGGCTGTTGTGCATAGGGTCGCTATGAGTCGGAAAAGACTCGACGGCATATAACAACAACAACAACAAATACACATGGAGTTCACCTGATGGTATACATAGGCATTAGATCGATTACATCTGTGGAAAGAGTCACTGGAGACACTCAATATCAGTTGTGAAAACTAGGCCATTTGCTGATTGTGGAACCGACCTCAAACTACTCATATGCAAGTTCAAGCTGAAGCAGAGGAAAACTGAATCAAGTCCATGAGAACCAAAATTTGACCTTGACTCTATCCCGCTTGACTTTCAAAAGCATCTCAGGAACAGGTTGGAGGCCTTGAATACTTATGAGTAGAGACCAGATGAGAGTTTCTGACTTAATAGGATCAATTTACAACTTTTTCTTTTTAATTTAGGGTACTGTTTGATGCATGTTTTTTGCTAGAAAGTCTATTTTCTGGTTAAAGTTAATTTATTTTATGATTAATGTGTAAAAAATTTTAATAATGGAGTAATAATATGTTTTACTTTCTTGTGTGTGCAGGTGAAACAGGCAAATATACTTCCTTTAATCTTGTTTATGTCATGTAAAAACATGAATATATATTCTTTTTTCTTTCTTTTTAGTCTTTTTTAAAAAAATTTGTTATTTTTTGCGTGTGTACCATCAAATCGATCTGACTGGTACAGGAGATTGTTCTTCCTTCTCCAGCAAAGCATGTGGTGGATTTGAACCACAAGCCTCTGGGATTGCAGTGCAGCTTCTTTTTTTTTTTTTTTAAATTA
>NW_006404205.1:3582-4127 GCF_000299155.1 Elephantulus edwardii
TCCATGCCACGATATAGTGTTATTAGCATAAGCAGTTATAAATCCATTGCCATCCTTACCCTAACTTAATTTTATTTAAAAAATTTTGATTTGTTATTAATTTCAGTAAAAATTTACAGAGGCTTTGGATTTCCATTCATTCACTGTAGCACATTTCTCCCCTCCCAAGCCTTCCCCCCAGAACACTACCCTCTTGGAGGAGTAAAAGAAAAATTCTTTCATTGTTTTACAAACCCTCCCCCAGGTCCACTCCACCATGTAGCCATCACTCTAGACTCTTGTCATGACAGAAATCCCTAAGCACATATCTCTTTTAAACAGTTTTCTCCCTCCTCTGTTTCAGTGCAGTATACATTATTGAACCCATCTTACTGAGTCTCTCCCCAACCCCAAGGTCAGTCCCGTTCTACAACAGTGGCATCAGGCAATATTTGTCCTTTTGTGACTGGGATATTTCACTCAGCATAATGTTCTCCAGAGTCAACCATTTTTAATAATATTGGATGAGTTTCTTGTTTTTCAATGCAGCATAGTATTCCATTGTG
>NW_006404206.1:0-641 GCF_000299155.1 Elephantulus edwardii
AACATGTATGCAGAGCAGATTATCCAAGAGGCTGGGCTCTATGAGGAGAATTGTAGCATCAGGACTGGTGGAAGATCTATTAACAATCTGCGTTATGCAGATGACCAAGAACTAGAGTCAGAAAATCAAAAGGGCTGAACTTGCTATGGGCAGAATATTGAATAACCCAGAAAGAATCAAAAGAATACGGAAGGAATACACAATCACTGTAGCAAAAAGAACTGACTGACACAGAATAATTTCATGAAACAACATATGATCAAGAGACAATAGTAATGAAGAAGAAAGTTCAAGCTGCTATGGAGGAACGGGCTAAAACAAAGGCTCCAGGGATTAATGGAATACCAATTGATACATTCAGCATATAGAAGCTGCCCAGAATGTGATCACCAGGTTGTACAAAGAAATCTAGAGGACAACTACCTGGATATATAATTGGTAATCTAATAGAATGCAGAAATTATCAAACAGTATCACTAATACTGTTCAAGCTGCTTTGAAAGAAATAGCAAACAATAAGGCCCCAGGAACAGATGGTATACCAATTGACATATTTCAGCTAACAGGTGCTTCCCTGGATGTGCTCACCAAGTTGTGCCAAGAAATCTGGAGAACAACCACTTGGCCAACTGACTGGAAGA
>NW_006404206.1:2196-3160 GCF_000299155.1 Elephantulus edwardii
AGAGCATCAATAGAGAAAGGAATGGAAATACTAGAACACTTGATTATGCTTATGTGTAGCCTACACTTGTACCAGAGGCAGTAGTCCAACAGAGGAAGGAAACACTGCATGGTTCAAAATCAGGAAAGGAGTATGTAGGGATGCCTCCTGTCTCCATACCTTTTCAATCTATATACTGGGCTGAGAAGGAGCTGAAGCATTTGTTGCAGAAGATCAAGGATTGCAGTATTCAGTATGGATTGAAACTCAATATCAAGATTACACAGATTCTAACCACTGCACCAATTGGCAGCACTGATATGAGACGGTGAAGAGATTGAGATTGTTAACAGTTTCCTCTTGCTTGGCTCTACAATCAACACTCTTGGTACCAGCCACCAGGAAATTAAAAAAATTGTGTTAGGAAAATCTGTTGTCAGAGACCTTTCCAGAGTGCTAAAGAGCAATGATATCAGTCTAGAAACTAAGGTATGCATGATCCAAACCATGGTCTTTGCAATTTGAGAGCTAGACGATGAATAAGGATGAGAGAAGAAGAATCAATGCCTATGAAGTACGGTGTTGGAGAAGAGTCTTTAACAAACCATGGACTTCCAGGAGAACAAACAGGTTTGGTTCTCAGAGAGTAAAACCAATTTGTTCCTTAGAGGCAAGGATTTTGACGCTCTGGCTGTCATTCTCCGGCACGTTGCCAGGAAAGACCAGACCCTGGAGAAGGACATCATGTTGCCTTGGAAAAACAGAGGGACAGGACAAGAGAGGAAGACCTTTGGAGGTAATGGATCAACACAGTAATAGGGGTAGGTATGTCAGAAACAGTGAGATTAGCTCAGGATAGGGTAGGGTTCAGAGATATTGTACAAAGAATTGCTGTAAGTTGCAGGTGACTCAATGGCACATAACAACAACAAGAAATTTAGAATAAATATATGTGTAACAAACAAGAGTGAAAAATAGTAACTTG
>NW_006404207.1:0-654 GCF_000299155.1 Elephantulus edwardii
CCACAACTCATCTGGTCTTCACTCATTAGTGTCCAAGGCCTCAAACCTGTTCCTGAGATGGTTCTCAAATTCAGGGAGCATAGACTCAAAGTCATATTTTGGTTCCCGTGGACTTGGTTTAATTTTCCTCAGCTTCAGCGTGAATTTGCATATGAGTAGTTGGTGGTCTGTTTCACAATGAGCTCCTGTCCTCGTTTTCACAGCTGATATTGAACTTCTCCAGTAGCTCTTTCCACAGATGTAATCAATTTGATTCCTATGCATACCATCAGGTGAAATCCATGTATATAACCTGAGTTTATGTCTCTTAAAAAACATATTTGCGATGAATAATTCATTGATTGTGCAAAATTCTATCATCCTCTCTCCAGTTCCATTTCTGTCAACGAGTCCATATATGCAGAACAGATTATCCAGGAGGCTGGGCTCTATGAGGAGAAATGTGGGGTCAAGATTGTTGGAAGATCTATCAACAATCTGCGTCATGCAGATGACACAACCCTGCTTGCTGAAACTGAGGAGGACCTGAAGCACTTGCTGCAGAGGGTCAAGGACAGCCGCTTCCAATATGGATTGAGGCTCAATGTCAAGAAGACAAAGATTCTCACCACTGGGCCAATTGGCAGCATCAGGATGGATGGTGAAGAGATTGAG
>NW_006404207.1:1671-3091 GCF_000299155.1 Elephantulus edwardii
TTTAGGGCTGTTATACATAGGGTCACTATAAGTCGGAAGGGACTCGACGGCACATAACAACAACAACAACCACCTTATGTTGGCAACAAGCCATTAAAGTCAAAGATGAAGAAATTGAGGAGTTCTAACTTTTGCAGCCTGAGTTTGGTTGAATATATAATCAAGATGCATAAATAATAATTAACTGGAAAAATGGAGAAAGGTAGTCACGCACAAAAAAGGGCTTGTTGAAAGAAATGAGGCTGGGGATTCAATAACATTTTTTTTAGAATCAGTGATTTATTTATTTATCACGAATAACTTCTTCAGAAAACAGTATGATGAAATATATGGATTTCACCAAATGGAACACACAGGTTGTTGATTAATCTTCATCCAATCCTGATGCCACGTTTTTCCTTAACTGGACACAGCCCTGCGTACTGAACCTGAGAAGGACCTGAAGCACTTGCTGCACATGGTCAAGGACTGCAACCTTCAATATGGACTGAAACGCAACATCAAGAAAACAAAGATTCTCACCACTGAGCCAATTGGCATCATCATGATGGATGGTGAAAAGATTGAGATTGTTAACAACTTTACTTTCCTTGGCTCCAAAATCAGCATTCTTGGTGCCAGCATCTAGGAAATTAAAAGATGAATTGCATTGAGAAAATCTGCTGTCAGAGATCCCCCAAAGTACTGAAAGGCAACAATGTCAGTCTGGAGACTAAGTGTGCCTGACCCAGGACATAGTCTTTATAATTACTTGCTATGAATCAGAAAGCTGGACAATGACTAGGGATGATAGAAGGAGAATTGATACCTTTAAGCTGTGGTGCTGGAGAAGAGTATTGAATGGACTTTTAAGAGAACAAACAGGTGTGTCCTAGAGAAAGTGAAACCAGGCTGTTCCTTCAAGGCAAAGATTCTGAAACTTTGTCTAATATACTTTGGATATGTGGCAAGAAGGAACCAGTCCTTGGAGAGGGATGTTATGCTTAGAAGGGTGGAGGGACAGTGCAAAAGAGGAAGACCGTCAATGAGATGGATTGATTCGATTGATTCGATTCAGTGACTGGTGTAATGGAAGTAGATGTACCAGAGACAACAAGATTGGCGCAGGACAGAGCAGGGTTTAGAGCTGTTGTACATAGGGTTGCTATGAGTCGCAGGCAACTTGGCAGCATATAACAACAAAAATAACAACAATCAAGTTCTAAGAAAAATTAGCAGCTTAGAGTGAAAAGTTACACTCATGAGTGGAAACTACTGATCAAACAGCAGAAAGACCTTGGTTATTGACACAGGTTGTAGGACAACGTTAATATTTTTAAGAGGTAATAATGACTGGGCATATTTGAAGGACAGAAAGATTATAACTCTTGGAAATTAAAATTATAATGATTAAAAATTAATAACTTGGACTTATTAAACA
>NW_006404208.1:0-708 GCF_000299155.1 Elephantulus edwardii
AAAAAAAAAAAAAAAGGAGTGACAATACTAATCTCTAATAAAATAGACTTTAGGATGAAAACTACAAAAAAAGATAAGGAAGTGTACTACATAATGATTAAAAGTACAATAGATTAAAAGACGTAACTTGGGTCAACATCTATGCACCAAGTGATTGTTGTTGTTGTTGTTGTTAAAAATGAAATGGAATGCATGAATTTTGACGAAGCATTAATGAGATGAGATGAGATGAGATGAGATGGACCATCTTTGGCAACTTTGAATTAGATGATCATATGATATACTATGCAAGAAATGAAAAACAGAGGAAGAATGGTGTCGCATTCATAGTAAAAAAAAAAAGTCAATTTCAAGTTCTATCCTGAAATACAACATGGTGAGTGACAGGATAATATACATATCCACACAAGGAAGACTCGTTAACATGACTATTAGTCAAATATATACTCCTACATCTAGACAAAAGGGAAGAAATTGAGAATTTTTACCATATCTTGCAGTCCAAAATTCAACGAACATGCAATCAAGATGCATTAATGATATTTGGTGATTGGAACGCAAAAATCGGAAACAGTGAAGAAGGAATAAAAATTGGAAAATATGGGCTTCATGGTAGAAATGAGGCTGAAATTTAATTATGATTTATTCATTGCAAATACCCTTTTTTCCATACCTTCAGGATTTTAGCATAGCTTCTTGCCACTGGCC
>NW_006404208.1:2163-2718 GCF_000299155.1 Elephantulus edwardii
ATGCTACCAAACCAAAGGTGGGTGACTCTAATCTGTGGCCATGGGGCCTGTTTTTAATTGTTTTTGGTCAAACATTCTTCTAGGTCTTATAGCCCGGGTGTGTCCATTTGCTATACAGATGTAACTTGTGGTTACTGTGAAACTGAACACGGTGAAACTGATATGTCAAATGTGATAAATGGTTACCCATGGTGGACAGTATTTGGTGGCACTCCCCACTTGAAACAAGCTGAAAGCAGGAATGGCATCCACTTCTTAAATAGCTTGCCTTCAGAAATCCTATGAACCTGGAGAAAGGATAAAAGTCACATAGTGTCAAAGACTTTCCTTTATAGGGTTGCTATGAGTCGCCTATGACTCGATGGCACTTACCAACAACTTCTTTGCTTGGATCCATAGTCAATACTCTCAGCCAGGAAATTAAAAGACTTATTGTGATGGGAAAGTCTGCTGTTAGGGGCCTCTCCAAAGTACTGAAAAGCAATGGTGTCACTCTGGAGACAAAGTTGTGCCTGATACAAGCCATGGTCTTTGCAATCACTTGCTATGTGTCAA
>NW_006404209.1:0-721 GCF_000299155.1 Elephantulus edwardii
GATAACTATTAAAATATGTATGGGAACTCAAGGAGGGTGAAGAGGTGGGAGCAGAGTGGTGAAGATAGGTAGAGGCAAAACCACATGGTTGCAGTTTGGTGGGTGGAGGTGGGGGGGTAAGGAAAAGGGAAGGATCTGGGTGAAAAAAACAAGGTAATGATGGGCAAGGTCCAATGGTGATTAATTTTATGAAATAGAATGCACAAGAATGATTGTATGAAACACAATGTGAATAAAGAATAGTGTGAGACAATATATACTGAACTTTGTAAGCAAATCAATAATTTTAAAAAAGAAATTCAAGTGGTAACATCAAACAGAACCATCTGAAATTAAATCTTTTATAGCAGAATACTATGAAAAGTTATACTCCAAAAAATTTGAAAACTTAAATAAAATACACTATTTCCTAGAAAACCTACAGCCTATCCAGATGACACAGAAAGACACAGAACACTTGAACAAACTCATTACAAAAGAAGAAATAGTGCAGGTAATGAAAAGACACCCAATCCCTTCAAAGAGTTATAGTCTAGATGAATTTATAACTGAATGCTACCAAACATTCAGAGGAAAAACTATCACCGATTCTACTTAAATTATTTCAAAAAAGGAGAAAAAAGTCCATCATTCATGAAGCAAGTATAACCCTAATAACAAAACCAGGCAAAGACATTACCAAAAGAGAGAGAGAGAGACCACCATCTCTCAAGAACATAGA
>NW_006404209.1:1716-3176 GCF_000299155.1 Elephantulus edwardii
GGTCCTCCTCAGTTTCAGCAAGCAGGGTTGTGTCATCTGCATAACGCAGATTGTTGATAAATCGTCCACCAATCTTGACCCCACATTTCTCCTCATAGAACCCAGCCTCCTGGATAATCTGTTCAACACAGTGAAAAGTATATATGCAAACCCAAGATCCAACATCAATCTCAATGGAAGATGACTGAAAGCATTCTCATTGGGAACAGGGACCAGCCAAGAATGTCTACCATTACCACTCCTATTCAACATTGTATTGGAAGTACTTGCTAGGGCAATATGACAAGAGAAGGAAATAAGAGGCATTCAGATTGGCAAAGCGGTGGTAAAATTGTTGCTATATGCTGACGATATAACACTGGACAGAGAAAAGCTCAAAGATACAACAAAAAACCTGTTGACCAAGTAGATTAATTTAGCAGAGTGGAGGGATATAAGATGAATGTACAAAAATTAGCAGCATTTCTATGACAACAAAGAAAACCTGGGAAAGAACATAATGCCATTTATATGACCCAACTACAAGATGAAATATTTGAGAATAAGCTTAACTAGAGACACTAAAGACTTTTTTTTATGCAATCAAATTTTTAATAACAAAGATACTATATTTAACATGGTAAAATATACTTGGCTAAGTCTAGATTTTAAAAATAACAAACCCAAAACACACAAACACATTTAGCCCAACAATACAACCATACAGCTTTATACAGAACATTCCATAGATCAAACAGAAAATACATTTGGGCACAAAAAAGAAAAACAAATATTTAAAGAGAATTTCTAAGCAGCATTTTTTTTTCTGTGAAACAGACATATATCATATATTGATTAAATAACTACAAGTGCTTCTCCTTTGCAAAAATACATATATTCTTAATAGACTAAGCCATTAACAATGACCTGGTAATTCTTTCACTTCAATTAGAATGATTTATAAGCTAAATATTATAATCACAGAAAGGTTTTTATTTGTATTGTGATCTTACCACTTTTGACAAAAAGCTTAAAAGATCATGTATTTTAAAAGTTAATTAGCAATAGAACTTGACAATAAAGTCTTTGATAATCTTCTTTATTGTGAAGGCAACTATGTTAAAAACTGATCCTTGCTGTTGTGTTGAGCAGACACTGCAGTACCCTGACACTCCCCTTACAAGCGCCTATCTTGGACCACAGGTTCAAAAGGACACTTTGGCCCCATCCCCCTTCTAAAAATTAGCATTCAAGAAAACCAACGCCTGATGGGACGAGCTGCCATTACTTGGTCCTTTAGCCAGGCGACTGCAGTCTTTCCCCGTGGCCTCTGCCTGTTCCACAGGCTCAGAAGCTGTAGTCCTGCTGGTACTGGGGGTGGAGGCTTGAGACTGCTGCTGTTGGTACTGAGCCAGCTGCTGACGTGTCTCTTTGAGTTGTTGCTGAAGAACCAGAATGGTACTCTGCATGCCCTCCACTTC
>NW_006404210.1:0-1640 GCF_000299155.1 Elephantulus edwardii
GACTCGATGGCACATAACAACAACAACAAGGGGTTTGGTTTGTGAAGACACAAAAACGTTGAAGCTAAAGGGAAAATGAGAAAATTACTGATTGCTTAGGTCCCAGGACTTAAGAAATAGGCCTGGCAATTCAGGTTAAAAAGAAATATAAGAATTTCAGAGGGCAATTTTCATATTCTTGACTGTTCCTTGTATTCCTTCACATGAACATTGTAGGAAACAACCACTAGCCTTTTACCTATGAAACCTTAAACAGAGAGCTGAATAAATATTTAAGAAGGGAAGAAGCAACTTTTATTTAGATTGTTCATTAGTTATTGTTCTTTGTTTGCTTATCTTTTAATTATAATAATCTGTTCCTTTTTTGACACATAAGCATTCAGTTAAAGAAGTAATGAGTCTGTTAATGTTATCTGTTCTTTTCACCATTATGGAAAAAAATAATGTGAAATGAACAAAGATGTAGGAAAAGAAAATGTCCAAAACTTCAAAGAAGCCACACACTCATGTATTTATTTATCCATTTATAGTTTAATCTGTTAACTTATTAAACAAGACAAGTGAAAGCGTGTGTGGTACTGTTCACCAAAAGCTCTCATTAGCCAAAGCTTTTTTGAGTCAGGAACACCAAAGCATGAGAGATTGACATCTAGAAATCTTTTCTTTCCACTGTCACCTTGAAATAGCCAGACTCATATTTCCCTTCCCAGAATGCTTCAGCAGTGTCATAATTTTTTTTTTTTTAAATTTCAAGTAAGTTGGTTTAAATCCAAGTGGTACGGAATTCTGGGCATAAAAAACAATGAAGAGGACATTCTGACATGATTCTGGATTGTATTTACTTTGACTGCATAGCTAAGATCAGAATGGCTATGTGAGAGCTGGAGATGGACTATTATAGGGTTTCTTCTTCCCTGTTTCACTAAAGTTTCTTCTTAAATGTACAATAGGCTCCAAGATAACTCTTCATTTTAACTACAGATGGCAACAGATGTTATAGCAGAGAATCCAGATGTTTTAAAAAAGGAATGGAAGTAAGGTTAATCACTGCCTCAGTCTTATTTTTTGACAGATTTCTTCATTCCATCCGTGGTCAGGGGCCTCTGCCTGCAGTCTTCGCTTTCAGCTCCTCGAGGTTTTTCTCTTCTTTTTGTTTCTGCTTGAAAGCCTTATCTTCCTTGTCCATCTCCTTGGTCCACTTCTTGGGCTGTTCCAAGGGCTGCTTCTTACCAACTTCACTGCCAGACATGGTGCCAGCTGCCCCTTCTCCATACCTGCCATAGAAAGCCAAGCTCCCAAGCCCTCTGTGTACTAAGTTTTTTAAATCTGAGTAGTTAGAATAAACAACGCTTCACCTACATTACTTTATTCCATAAATGAAGAGGATCTTTGTACTAGGATACTTGTGCTAGGAAAATTATCCAGAGTTAAAAGTGTTGGGTTTGTTTTTTTTTAACTAAATTACTTAGAAGAGAATGCAAAAATAAACAAAGAGAGGATGATACTGCATAGTATTAATTTTAAAAGGGTAAGCTTTGTGCAATAGATATGTTGTTGTTGTTGTTGTTGTTGTTATGTGCCGTCGAGTCGTTTCCGACTCATAGCGACCCTATGCACAACAGGCCTAAACCCTGCTCTAT
>NW_006404210.1:2465-3061 GCF_000299155.1 Elephantulus edwardii
TGACGTGTCCTGTAGAACTCCTGTGTAGATTATGTTTTTCCTTTCTGGCCGGGTTTTGCTGGGTCTGACCTGGAAGACGCCTGGAAGACGTCTCCTTTTGATGTTATCCGAGGTGACCTTGCCCAGTGACGCCTCCTGCCCTCCCTCTCTGGCCGGGTTTTGTTATTAACACTATATGAATACTTTGAATATGAAGATAATGAAGTTCTGTATATACTAAGCTGCTTAATTTAGGCCATGTTCTACCCGTTCACCTACTATACATCAGAGAGCTAGACAATGAATAAAGATGACAGAAGAAGAATTGAGGTCTTTGAGTTGTGATACTGAAGAAAAGTACTGAATATCCCATGAGCTGCCTAAAGAACAAAGAGATTTGTCTTTGAAAAAGTGCAGCCAGAATGCTCCTTAGAGACAAAGATGACAAAGCTTCATCTTTCTACTTTGGATATATAGCAAGGCAGCACGGAATGACAAAGCAAAATATTACAATGAAATGTGCGAGGAGTTAGAGTCGGAAAATCAAAAGGGCCGAACTTGTTCAGCATTTCTTAAGCTCAAGGAACTGAAGAGCAAATTCAAACCTCGAGTTGCTA
>NW_006404211.1:0-3164 GCF_000299155.1 Elephantulus edwardii
TGGAATTGCTAGGTCACATGGTATTTCTATTTCCAACTTTTCTATAAAGCACCATACTGCCTTCCATAGTGGTTGCACCATTTTAGACTAGCACCAACAGTGAATAAGAGTTCCAGTTTCTCTTCAACCTCGCCAGCATTTGTTGTTTGTTCTTCATTTTCTTCTGGCATTAACTCTTGCACCAAACTTTTTGCTAGGGCTTCTCCATTCATCTTTTAGCAGTCTTATTTTATTCTAGTCCTTTTTCTAGAAAGGTCTATTGTGTTTATGGGTGACAACTTGTCTCATATAGTTGCTGCTTACAGTGAATTACAATCTTTCACTTCTAAGCAGTATTTCCTTCTAACCATAGTGGTGTGGTCTTTGGTGCCTAGTGTTTAGGGAATTGTGCTACAAACTGAAGGCTGCAGCCCTCTGGGGATTTAAATCCACCCGCGGTTCCTTAGGATAAAGGTGGTCAATCTCCTCCCCTGCCTTGGAAAACCAGTGAAGGGTCAGCTATGGGTTAGTTTCAACTTGATGACATTGAGTTTTGAGTAGGACTAAGAGTGGAATGTTACTGATTGACCTGTGTCTCCCCCAGAAATACACGTCATAGTGTTGTGTGGTTGTCTTCTTTTTTGTGAGCTGATGTAATGAGCCTCTGTTTGCAAGGTGTTGTCATCCTAGCCTCTGTGCCTGTGGTTCTGGTTCCATTCTGGAGCAAGCTGTCCTTTTCACTAATGAGGCAAGATGAGGGTGGGATATGTCTACAGTCACCACTTACTAGATAAGAGTGTCTTCATCAATTTGTCACCCTTCCTTGACACTCCCACCTTTTATCTTACATGAGATTCACATCTTTTCCAAGAGGGGAAAGGGCCCTACTACCATTAAGAACAAACTGGTAGTGAAGCGTATCCTTTGGACTGGAGTTCTCTGTGTGCTGAGAACATCCTAGGCCCAGGAGGGAGGGCGGAGAGCAGAGCTGGGGAGAGGCGGTGAGAAGCCTCAGCAGAGTCAGCAGAACTAGGGGCTCAGCCCAGGGGGGCACACGGGCTTCCCAGTCCATGGTATTAAGGGACCTGAGCACTTTTCAATGGAGGTTTTCTGGTGCAGTGCGGTGCCTCTGGGCACTTCCTGATTGAGCTAAAGAATTTTAGAACATTTGTCTCATTTGCCCAGGAAGCCTGAAATCCAGAGTGAGGCCTGCCTGTAGGCATGGCTAAGAAGAGGCCATCTTGCTTGAAGAACTGTATCTTGAGTCATTTCTGATTGTGAATTGTAACCTGTCACTTACCTGATGTTGTTATATGCCACCGAGTTGCCTGTGACTCATAGCGACCCTATCCAACAGCTCTAAAGCCTACTCTGTCCTGAGCCAGTCTCACTGACTCCTATTGCTTAATAAACCCTGTAATTGTCTTTGAGTTCTGTGTGGCCCTTGTAAGGAATTATCAAAACACAGAAGAGAAGCAGAGAGCTGGGGAGGCATGGCTGGTGGCAGAATTGGTGAAAAGATCGAAAGGGAGGCATATCTAACCTCTATAAATCACTGCCAGGCTGATGGTCCTGATGGTTACTGTGTCTCTACCTGAAAAGTGGGCAGAAGTTACAAGCATCCTTCCAGACACCATGAATCAGAAGTGACGCAGTGGCAGTGAGTGTGGACAGTGAGCAACGTGTACAGGTCCAACAACTTGCCTTATTCATGCTTTTCTTTCCTCTGTCCTCTGCAGGCATGAATTAGCTCCTTTTCTATCTGGATGTCTGAACTTTTACTGTTATTTCACCCAGTTGGCCCTACCGAAATTCCTTTTATATAATGAGTAGTAAAATTAGGCAATCTCCCTTCCCTTCCTTTTCCTTTTCTTTTACTCTTGTGTGGACATTTTGCATTGTATTCCAGACCCTGTTATGTTTCCCACGTTCACTGGCTTCTCCTTTCTTCATGCTCATCCAATTATTTAGGTTTCTTGGCTAAGGTTGTTTGTGTGTTTGTATTTTTTTAAATAGCAATGTTTATATATTTAAAAACTTGGATTTTTTATTTTTTCATATCAAGCTTCCCCTCTCCTGAAAATCTAGTAAATGTAGCTCCTGGTGCCTGGATTTGTATTTGGGGAATAATTCCACAATCCCCAGATAAACTACTCATGCTGCCGAAACGGTCTGTGCCAACAGGCAGTTCATGTGGAACACCTGCTTTCCTATTGGGAGTCTGGAATTTGGGGACATGCTAGGCAGAGGGTGCCTGTGTCACTGCCCCTAGTCAAAGCCCTGGCTTCTGAGTCTCTAACTAGCTTTCTTGGTAAATGAGGCATTCCTATGTGACTTAAGAGGAGAGGATTCTTGGAAGCTTGCCCTGGTTTTCCCCTTTACAAAATATCCTTTAATCCTAAAAAGTCACAGCCATCAGTACAATGTATGCTGATTCCTGTGAGTCCCCTCAGTGTATCCTGGAACCTGGAGGTGATCTTGAGGCCTGGGCGTCATTCATTTTCTTCATTTTTTGCTTCAGACAGTGACTTGACCAGTATGGTCTTGAGCAATCCCTGGTCTAAGTCTGCAAAACTGAACTCTCTGATCCAGTCTTTAACGTATTCTTATCTTTTAACTCCATAGGAGACCAGAATGAAGAGGAGATGGTGTATATTTAAGAAAAACAGTGTAAAGTCCTTTTATACAAAGATACACTCACTCATCTACATCAAGAAATTCGGAAGACTGCTTGCTGCCTTTCCAGGAGAGTCTTATTTGTGCTAATTCAAAAAATGATGATCCAACAGAATGTGTAAGTTAAGAGACAATATCATACACAAGTAAAACCTTGCTCACAATTATTTAAAAAACTGATGAGCAGGAAACTGTCAAAGATTCAAGCTGGATTCAGAAAAGGCCCTGAAACTAGGGATCTCATTACTGATGTGAGCTGGATCTTGGCTTAAAGCAGAGAATAGTAAGATGTAGACTTGTGTCAACTATATAAAGGCATTCCTTTGTGTTGGTTATAACAAGTTATGGATAACGTTGCATCATGCCTATTCAGCCTGTATGCTGAGCAAATAATTTGAGTAGGTAAACTATATGAAGAACATGGATCCGCCAGATGCTCTGCTGGAGAAGGAGGGGCAATCTCCTGTACCAGTCAGATTCGATATGACAGCACGCGTGCGCGCGCGCGC
>NW_006404212.1:0-773 GCF_000299155.1 Elephantulus edwardii
CTGCTCTGTTTTGCAGCCAATCTCTTGTCTCTTTCTTCAGCAATGGTAAGACGGATACCCTTTCCTCGTGGAAGAGAAATCCATGGTTTATTGCCCTGGAGGAAAAACAAATAGCCACTGCTTGAGCATTCTATTATTCTATTCTAGCACTGCTAGGTCATTCTACTAACTCTGCTTCCCACATAGGTAAATGTGAATGAATTACAATACCATTTATAGAAGTATACTGTGCATAGCAGGCACGTAAATATCTAAAGTGGGCAACTTACTTGATAGACACAACACAGTTCTTAACTTTTGAGTAGCCAGTTAAGATATAGTATCACCTAAGAATAAAGTGCTCCTTGAAATAATCAACCAGGAACATCAAACGGCCATCATGTAACTTAAAAGCAAAGATGAGAAGGCTAGATCATAAGGGAAGCTAGACCAATGTAGAGTAACAATAAAAACTGTAACCAATGTTTCAGAACATTTTGTATAAAAACTGAGAACTTAATCTGCTGTGAAAACTCTTACCTAAATCACATTAAGAACCCAAGAACTTTAGAAACATGCCCCACACTCTAGAAGTTCTAATAGGTTTGAGATCAGGAGCCAAAGTATTATCAGCAGTAAAAGTAGAATTTGTTTCTCTCAACTAGAGTTAAGAAATAAAAACAAAAAACTTCATATTTACTTTGCCAATAACAAAAATGTTGGAAAGCCGAGTGGCAAAGCTATTGCCATTGGCATCTTTCACATGAACCACATCAAATGACCCAGGATGTCTC
>NW_006404212.1:2138-3201 GCF_000299155.1 Elephantulus edwardii
CTTGATGAGAGGATCAGGGTAGCGGATGGTTCGAGCATCATGGGTCACCAGATGAGGGATTCCTTTTGTGCCCACAAAGATCTTTCTTACTTTGCATAACTTGTACTAGAAACACACAAGTTTGGCCACATTTAGCCTAGTTCCAGGGTAGATTAAACAATTCTTTCAAAATAAAAAATTATTTTGAAAATGCCTTCATTGCTACTTGTACCCCTAACTTTTCTTCATAAACTTATATTGCACACTGCTCCTCTTTCTAAACAAATTATTACTTTCTCATAATTACTAATTAGTAAGCATGACTACTTTCTTACGTATTGGAGAGGTTGTAGCCAGAGTGCTCTTTGGAGGCAAGGATGATGAGGCTTTGCCTCACATACTTTGGGCATGTTGCTAGGAGGCATATTCCTCGGATAGGAGGAAGGGTGGAGGGTCAGCAAAGGTTGACTACTGCAATAGGCTCTTGTGTCATGAAGTTTGAGGATGGTA
Organism: Elephantulus edwardii; assembly: GCF_000299155.1. Taxonomy (NCBI): domain Eukaryota; kingdom Metazoa; phylum Chordata; class Mammalia; order Macroscelidea; family Macroscelididae; genus Elephantulus; species Elephantulus edwardii. The sequence goes on from NW_006404212.1 coordinate 2,628, forward strand.
CAGGATAGAACAGGGTTCAATAGGGTCACTTTGAGTTGTACTTGACTTGATGGCACCTTAAAGCCCAACTTGCCAAAAACCCTTCCAATGATCTCTCAAATTCTAGGCTTGTCTATTATTCAACCACTATTATCTTCTTCCAAGGCAGACATAAGTGCCAACCAAGGCATCTTAATCATCAAGACACACCCTGCTGATAAGACAGTCACTAACTAGGATTCATTCCTGTCATAAATGAATTGTTAAGGAGGTGAAAGTCAGATGAGTCAACTGATACCCAGAAACTGGAGGAGCTCTAGGGAGTGAGTTACGTGGTTAGCCTCAAGGCATACTGCTCAAATCCACCCAAGAGAAAGATGGGAACCATCTCCCGGGTCAGTTCTGACTCAATGGCACCTAACACACTCTAACATGGGATAACATGTATCATAGATAAGAAATTTAACTTAGAACCAACCAATTTGATCCAGCTCACCTTTGCTTCCTCAGGTGTAATGCGATGAACAGCAAATCGACCCTTGGTGTCATAGATCAGACGAAAATTCTCTCCAGTCTTGTCAATGCTGATCACATC
>NW_006404213.1:0-1207 GCF_000299155.1 Elephantulus edwardii
TATGGAGAAATTATGCATCCCTGACATGCTCCTTCCTGATTTTGAACCATCCAGTGTTTCCCTGCTCTGTTTTGAGGACTGTTTCCTGGTTCAAGTATAAGTTTCACATAAACACAATCAAGAGTTCTGGGATTTCCATTTTTCTCAAGGTTAGCCACTATTTGTTGTAATCAACACAGTCAAATGTCTTTGCATAGTCAATGAAACACCGATAAACATTGATTGTATGGATCATAACAAACTGTGGCTAATTTTGAGAAGAAAAGGGATGTCAGAACAACTAACTGTGCTCATGTTGAATCAGGGAGCAGCCGTCAGAACACAGCAAGGAAACACTGCATGGTTCAAAATTGGGAAAGGAGTACAACAGGGACGCTGCTTGTTTCCATATCTTCTGAATCTATATGCAGAACAGATACTTTGGGAAGCTAGGCTTTATTAGGAGGACTGTCATATCAGAATTGGAAGAAGACTCATCAACAACCTGCCATTTGCTGATGATACAGCCTTGTTTACTGAAAACGATAAGGGCCTGAAGAATTTACTATTTAATATGGATTGAAGCTCAACATCAAGAAGACAAAGATTCTTACCACAGGGCAAATTGGCAACATCATGATAGATTGAGAAGAGATAGAGGTTGTTAACAATTTCACCATTCTTGGATCCACAATCAACACTCTTGGCACTAGCAGTCAGAAAATCAAAAGATATTTGTATTAGAGAAATCTGCTGTCAGGGACACCTCCAGAGTGCTAAAGAGCAATGGTGTACCTGATCCAAGACATGGTCTTAACAATTACTTGCTATATATCAGAAAGCTGAACAATGACTAAGGATGACAGAAGGATTGATGCCTTTGAGCTGTGGTACTGGAGAAGAGTCTTGAACATTCCATGGACTGCAAAGAGAACAAACAGGCTTTTCCTGAAATGGGTGAAACCAAGTTGCTCCTTAAAGGCAAGGATTTTGAAGCTCAGCCTCCCATACCTGAGGCATGTTGTCAGGAAGACTGGCTCTTGGAAAAGGACATCGTGCTTAGAAGAGTAAAGGGACAACACAAGAGGTGGAGAGCCTAGATAAGATGAGTTGACATAGTGACTGAGATGATGGGGTGAAGTGTATTAAAGGCAGTATAACTGGCTCAGGATAGGGAAGGGTTCAGAGCTATTGTGCAAATATTCACTATGAATTGCAGGCAACTCAA
>NW_006404213.1:1582-3090 GCF_000299155.1 Elephantulus edwardii
TGTGATTTACTGCCTCTGAAAACCTGTTGGAGGGTCAGTTCTGACAGTATATTACAACCAAAACAACTACATATTCTGGCATGAGGAAATAAGAAACTTGATTTGTAGACATGCCGGATCCACTGAAAATATAGATAAAACTGATATTAATCAACTCCCAATTTAAACCACTAAACTATGATGATTTTTTAGTTTCTTTATCTGCCTGCACAGGCATCAGCCTTGTGCTGCTGTTGTTGATGCCATTTTTTTATTCTCCTCTATCAATGACTATGGATGATAGAAGGAGAACTGATGCCGTTGAGGTGTGGTACTAAAGAAGAGTACTGAATATACCATGGCCTGCTTGGGAACCAACAGGTTCATCCTAGGAAGGGTGAAATAGGCTGCTCCTTGGAAGCAAGGGTTCTGAAGCTCCAACATACTCTGGGCATGTTGCAAGGGGGGAACAGTCCTTGTATAGGGACATCATGCTTGGAAGGGAGCGCCAGAGAAGAAGATCCTGGGTTAGATGGATTGACTCAACCACTAAGTTTAAGGAGGTGGGTGTGTCAGAAATCATAAGGTTGGCTCAGGATAGAGCAGGGTCCAGAGCTATTGTACATAGGGTTGCTATGAGTCACAAGTGACTCAACAGCATGTAACGACAACAACCTGTGAAGTTGTTGTGGGCAGAATTTTTTACCCCAATGCCCAAAAATGGCCTCTGAGATTTACCAGAGGCATCATGATGTTTTAATTTCAATGATTATATGTTTTCTTTAAAGACATTCTATTTGTCTATTTCAAATATGTGTGATCTTTGTTGATACATGTTTCTTTTCTCTATTCCTTTCTTTTAATTATAAAATAATGTCACCCTTGCTCATGATAAAGCCTGTAATAAAGTCATTATCCTAAGTTTTTGGGAGTACTAATAGTAGTGGTATTCTCTTCAGGCTACCTGGCCTACTGGCAAGAAGCTGCACAGCTACAATCCCAAAGGCATGTGGTTGGTGGTCACAAGCTGCCCCACGGGAGAAGGATGAGCAATTTCCTCCTGGGCGATTAACTGCCTTTGAAAACTATCCAGAGGTTCAGCTATGGGTAGGTTCTGACTCAAGAGTATTCAATAGTTTGTGGCAAATCATATCCTCATGTGATTTTTATGTATGTATTCTTAGTTCATGTTTGTTTTATTTTAACCTGTGCTACTCCTACGAGAGTAGGTGTTAACTTGCTTTGGAAAGAAATTGACAAAAATATTACATCACAAGACCACTTTTGTGGTAATATTTTGACTCTGACTTTAAAATTTGCAGATATAGTGGCAAGAAGCTGCACGGCAATCCCACAGGTGTGCGGTTCAAATCCACCAGATGCTTTGTTGGCAAAGGAGGAACCATCTCCTCCTGTACAGCCAAATCTGATTTGACGGTACACACACACACAAATAATATATTGTTGTTGTTGTTATGTGCCATAGAGTCGTTTCTGACTCATAGCGACCCTATGCACAACAGCCCTAA
>NW_006404214.1:0-3117 GCF_000299155.1 Elephantulus edwardii
TAAGGGTCACACAGGTGTGGGTTGCAGGGGGGGTCCCACAGTGTCCGGTAGTCTTTGTTCCTCTGGGGTCTCACAGTCTTCGCTCCTCTGGAGTTCCGTGGTAGGTGGCTGGCTGTTGTTCTTCCCGGGTCTCTTCCAGGTCCCTCTCACAGCGTTCCCCCGTCTGGCGGCGGCGTTCCCCTGGCTGGCAGCCTTGCCCTCACGCTGCATTGCCCTCCACATATTGTTGTTATATCCTATCGAGTTCACTATCTAGAGCTAAAGATATGAGCTTTACCCAATCCTGAGCCATCCTTGTGATCTCATAAGCTCAAGCCCATTGTTGCCATCACTCTGCCAATCCATTTTACTGAGGGTCTATCTCTGACCTTTCTCAGCATGCCAACTTTATTCCAAGGACAACATGTCCCACGTATATGAGAGGAGATTTCACGATCCTTGCCTCTAAGAAACACTCCTGTTGTACTTCAAAATAGATGTGTTTGGTTTGTGTTTTTGTGTTTTGTTTTGTTTTGTTTTTTTACAGTCCATGGGTATTCAGTACTCTTTTCCAATGTTGTTGTTGATTGCCTTCAGTCGAACACGCAAACACGACTCATAGTGACCCTGTGATCAAAACGCCTGAAGCCCTTCTACAACTATCAACAGTTATCAAAGTTCATAGAGTTTCCAGAGTTATATTCTTTAGGAAGTAGATGCCTCTCCTGCTTCTCCAATGACATAATTCAAAGGCATCAATTCTTTATCAGTCTTCTTTATTCACTGTCCAACTTACAGATGTACATGAAGCACTTTAGAATACCATGGCTTGAATCAGGTGCACCTTAGCTTTTAAACTGACATCCTTGCTCTTTAGCACTTTGGAGATGCCTTTGACAGCAGATTTCTTCCAAAGCATCATGTCTTCTGATTTCTCCAAAAGTAAATATATTTTGTATGTGATATACTATTACCATGGTCATTAATTATGAATCCATGTAAAATGAAATTGCTGACAACTTCAATTTTTTTTTAAAATTTTCTCCATTTATCGTGTTATGGAGCTCTGGTGGCCTAGTGGCAAGGAGCTGCTGTGCAATCCTGAAGGCACATGGTTCAAGGCCACCAGGTCCTCCAGAGAAGAGGATGGGCAATCTCCTCTCATGTGATTTACTGCCTCTGAAGACTTTCTGGAGGGTCAGCTATAAGTTGGTTCTGACACTATGGTACACAACAACATAACGTTATGATGTTAGGAGCTCTGGTGGCCTAGGGAAGATCGTAAACTATTAGAATCCAAAAGGTGTATGGTTCAAATCCATAAGTTGCTATATGGAAGTATGGGCAATCTCCTGTTCTACAATTTATTGTTTCTGAAAACCTACTGGAGGGTGAACTATGAGTTAATTCTGACTCAACATTACACAACAACAGCAAGAACATCATGATGATCCCTGTTGGTCCAGTGGTAGGAATTTTTGTTTTCTTGATGTTGAGGTGTAATCCATACTGAAGACTATATAGTCTTTCATGTTCTGCCATATGTTCTCTTTATATTATGCAAGCAAGATTCTGTCATTTTTTATAGTCTTCCTCCAATCCTGATGCCACATTCTATTCCATATAGTCCAGCTTCTCGAATGATTTGCTTTTATCTTTTGAAAATATAACAAAAATACAATCAACTTTTAGTTGCCCTTCTTGCAGGTTTTTTTAGGCAGTAAATTGTATAGGAGATTACTATTCTTCTTCCATGTAGATACAAACCATACTCAGTACTGGCTCTGATTCATGTCAACTCTCTTACAATAGAGCAAAATCCTTCCCAATCCTTACAATCTTTGTTGTGCTTAAGCTCTTTACTGCAGTCACTATGCCCATACGTCTCATTGAATGTTTCTTCATTTTTGTTGAACCTCTACTTTTCCAAGCATGATATCTTTCTTCAAGGACTGGGGCCACTGACAGCATGCCCACAGTATGTTTCACCAGACTTGCTTACATGGAGAATTCTGGCTTTACTTCTTTTTTTTTTTTTTTTTTTTGGCTTTACTTCTTTCAAGACAGATTTGTTTATTCTTTTGGCAGACCGTGGTACATGAGTCAGATGATATGCAAAAGTAGATTTACAGTTGACTGTATAATAAATCACAGCTAGTTTCCACTGATTATCAACCAATCTTTAGTTGTCTAAGATTCTTTACTTGACACTGCTCCAAAAGTCTTTTTATTCGTACTTAGCTGAAGACATAAAGCATACATTGAAAGCATACATGTGGAAATGATAACAAAGCAGGGGAGGGTAATTAAAACATTGCCTTCTGACAACAAAATAACAAGTGATTTCTATGGATAAAAATGATAAATCATGTCTGATGAAGAAATTATTGTTAGTAACTAAAGATTCTTATTTATTTAATTACAAGGTTTTTAAAACCTTTACTAAAATAAGAGCATGAAAGGCAAAGCACAGTGTATTATGTTGTTGTTGTTAAGTGCCATCAAGTTGTAGATGAACGAGAGAGTTGGACACTTGTATAACTTTCAGCCTTTCTCCAGGTTCATAGGGTTTCTGGAGGCAAGTTATTTCCAAAGTGGATGTCATTCCTACTTCCAAGTTTGCTCTAATCAGGGAGCTCCACCAAACACGGTCCACCTCGGGTAACCAATATCACAATTGACACATCAGTGTCACAGTGTTTAGTATCACAACAACCATGAGTTACTTCTATAAAGCAAATGTATAGACCAGTGTTATACAACTTAGAAGAATGTTTGACCAAATTTCTTTTTCAATTGGAGGCTGAGTACAATCAACTCACACCCAATGGCCAAGTAATCATTCTACCCTAATCCTCACCAGAACTAGAAAACAAACCTCTATTTTGCTGCCCCAGACAAATTTATAATCTGGATTCCAGCCTCCAAATGGTGACTAAATTCTTTTTTAAGTGTTATTGTTCAATGCTGTCAAATAGAGCACAGATAACAGTGAACGTGAAGCCTGGAAGCTGCGCACAGAGGGAAGTCACCTCAGATAATAACGGAGAGGCATCTTTCAAAGGTACACAGGAAAAACCGGTAATCTACACAGGAGTTCTACAGGACACGTCACCTTCCCTTGGAGACAGTACAACT
>NW_006404215.1:0-757 GCF_000299155.1 Elephantulus edwardii
TCCCTGATTAAAACAAGCTTAGAATCAGGAGTGGCATCAACTTTCAAAATACCTTGCCTCTGGAAACTTGATGAACTTGGAGAAATGATGAAAGTCATACAATGTTCAGATCTTTCATTCATAGAGCGGCCATGAATTGTCTATGACTCGATGGCACTGAACAACAACAACAACAACCTAGAGAGATCTCTGTGGGCCTGGTGGATAGAAAGTTATGCTATCAAACCAAAGGTGGAACCTGGTTTTAAGTATTTTTGGTCAAATATTCTTCTAAGTGCTATAGCTCTGGTCTGTCCATTTGCTGTACAGAGATAACTCATGGTTGCTGTGATGCTAAAGACTGTGATACTGATGTGTCAAATGTGATAATGGTTATCCATAGTGGACAGTGTTTGGTGGAGCTCTCCAATTAAAACAATCTTGGAAGCAGGAGGGGTTTCCACTTCTGAAATAGGTTTCTTGCAAAATAACTTGCCTCAGGAAACTCTATGAACTCGGGCAAATGATGAAAGTTATACAAGTGTGCAGATCTTTGTCACTATGAGTCATTTATGACTCAATGACACTTAAAAACAACATACTTTGATAATTTTGAAAACCGAGAGGAAATGGACAATTCTTTTCAAACTTCTGTCCTACCTCAGATTGACACAGACAGATATGGAATACTTAAAACAGATTCATCACAAAAGAAGAAATTGAGCAGTATATCCCACATAAAAAGTGCTGGACCAGATTGATTCAGGAGTGAATTCTT
>NW_006404215.1:2527-3110 GCF_000299155.1 Elephantulus edwardii
TTTAAATTCATTCATTGTTGCACTTTTCTCCCTGTCCACCCCTCCTCCACCCCCAGATAGCTCTTCTCTTTGAAAAGTAAAAGAAAAATTCTTTCATTATTATACAATCCCTCCACCCATGTTCACTCTACTATGCAGTCTTCATTCTGATCTCCTGTCATGACAATAATACTCAGTCATATATGCCTTTTAAACAGTTATCTCCCTCATATGTTTCAATGCAATATACATAATTTATCCCATCTTTCTCAATCTCCCCCCAACCTCAATGTCAATCCTGTTTTACAACAGTTGCACTATGCATTATGCCTTTTTATAACTGAGATATTTCACTCATCATGATGTCCTCCAAGGTCACCTATTTTGTATATTTCAGGAGTTCCTTGTTTTTCAAAGAAGAATAGTATTAATTGTGTGAATATGCCAGAGCTTCTCTATCCATTCATTTGTTGATGAGTACTTGGGTTGTTTTCAACTCTTTGCTATTGTTGACAAAGCTGCTATAAACACAGGTATGCATATATTTGTTTGGGTGGTAGTAATGGTGTCTTTGGGATATAATACCAGTAGTGGAATTGCTGGG
>NW_006404216.1:0-3049 GCF_000299155.1 Elephantulus edwardii
CTACGCTCCAGTGCAATCTTCAGAGTTTCTTCTGACATCCATTTTGGTCTTTTCTTTCTCTTCTGTCTTTGTAATGACCGTTTACACTCTTCCTACGCAATAATAATAATTAGAAAAATGGGATAATAGGTTGACAAAGAATTAGGGCAACAAGCTCATTCATCCTTTGCTGGTTGTTGTTTTTCAGTGTTGTCAGGTAAGCTACAGCTCACAGCAACCCTATGAACAACACGTTACTCTATCCTGGGCCATCCTCACAATCTCCACCTTTTTCAAGCCTATTGTCAGAGTTACCTAGTCAATTCTTCCGGTGGAGGTTCTTCCTTTCTTTCTCTGACCCTCTCCTTTCCCAGCGTGACATTTTTTCCTGAGGACTGACCCTTCTTGATAGTATGCACAAAGTATGAATGTTAAATTGGCACAACCATTCTGGAAAAGAGCCTGACTGTATTTAGTGAAATGAAATATTAATCTAGAGTCTATAGGTTGTGCTAACATACTCAGCTCCTAACTGAAAGGTTGGAATCTACATTATTGTAAAATGAGTATAAGGACCCAGGAGGGGTAGGAGTGGCTGGAAACAGAGGCATGTGCATGTACAGGGTGAAGAGGGGATTAATCATTGGGTTGTACAATTTGATGGGGGGGGGTGAGGGAAATTGAAAGAATTTGTTTGAATTTGTATTAGAATTTTGTAAATAAATTAGTGGGGGGGAAATTCAACTTAGGGAGAGGGAAGGCAGGGAGGGGGTAAAATGTGCAACAATGAATGAATGAAAATCTAACTTTTCTGTAAACTTTTGTTAAAATTACAATTAAAATAAAAAAATTTATTTAAAAAAAAAGAAAGGTTGGAGTCTAATCAAAGGCATTTCAGAAGAAATGCCTGGTGATTTACATCAAAAAAATTAGTCATTAAAATCTCTACAGAGCATAGTTCCACTCTGACACACTTGGGGTTTGTTTTGTTTTTCAGTATCTTTTGTTTGAGTTGTTTTGTTTGTTTGTTTTTTCTTCTTCCATAACCACCAGCTTAATATAACATTATCACATGCAAGTAAAATGCTGAAGATCATTTAAAACCGGTTAGAGCAGTATATTGACAGGGAACTACCAGAAGTCCAAGTAGGATTTAGAAGAGGCCATGATTCTAGGGAAATCATTGCTGATGTCAGATGGATCCCAGCCAAAAGTAAATACCAGAATGTCTTATTTGTGCTTTATTGACTATATAAAGGCATTTGACTTCTGTGTATTTTAACAGGTTGTGGGAACACTGAGAAGAATGGGAATCTCAGAGCATTTAATTGTTCTTGTGCAGAACCTATACCTGGACCAAGAGTCTATTATGCAAACAGAGCAGGGGAACACTGCATGGTTTAAATTTAAGAAGGGAGTGCATCAGGGTTGTGTTCTCTCTCCATACCTGTTCAATCTGTAAACTGAGCAAATTATTCAAGAATAATTTGGACTCTATGAAGAGGAATATGGCATCAGGATCAGAGGGAGACTCATCAATAACCTGCATTATGCAGATCATACAACCTTGCTTGCTGAAAGTGAGGAGAACTTGAAGCACTTGTTGCAGAAGATCAAAGAATGCAGCCTTCCATATGGATTGCATCTCAATGTGAAGAAAACAAAGATTCTTACCACTAGACTGATAGGCAACATCATGATGGCTGGAGAAGAGACTGAAACTTTCAACAACTTCATCTTACTTGGATCCATATTTAACATCCTTGGTACCAGCAGTCGGGAAATACGGAGACGCACTGCACTGGGAAAGTCTGCAGTTAGGGACCTCTCCAAATTATTGAGGCATAATGACGTCAGTTTGAGGACTAAGGTGCATCAGAATCAGGCCATGATCTTTTCAATCACTTGTTATGCATCTGAGAGCTGGACAATGACTAAGGATGACAGAAGAATTGACGTTCTTGAGCTGTGGTATTGGAGAGGTGCACTGAACATCCCATGGACAGCCAAGAGAACAAAAAGATATGTCTTGGGCAGGGTGCAGCCGGAGTGCTCTTTGGAGGCAAGAATGATAAGGCTTTGTCTCACATCCTTTGGACATGTTGCTAGGAGGGGCTATTCCTTGGAGAGGAACATGATACTGGGAAGGGTTTAGGGTTGGTGAAGGACAGGAAGACCTTCAACTAAGTGGATTGATATGATGACTTCCACAATGGACTCTAGTGTGTCAGGGAGTGTTAAGGTGGCATAGGATAGGACAGGGTTCAGATCTGATGTTCATAGGGGCACTGTGAGTCATACTCAACTCAATGGCACCTAACAACAACATCCATCAGCTTCTTTGTGGAAGAAAGATGAGCAATTGCCTCCTGTGAAATTTACTGTCCGCTGCAGGGTCAGCTATGGGTCAGTTCCTGCTCAATGGAACACATCAGTAACTGTTGAGTCAATTTTTGCAACTCCTAAAGACTGAGGGTGACGAAGTGGAGCTGCCTCATCAGGTTTTCTAGGCTGTAATCTTTATGGGAGCACATTGCCAGGTCTTCCTCCTGAGGAGAGTTTGGGTGTGTTCAAACCACAAATCTTTCAGTCAGTAGCCTAGGGCTCAGCCATTGGGCTACCAGGGCTCTTATTTTATGGTCTTGCAATGCCCATGCCTACTGATACAAAGTTAGTGTCCTCACTCGAGAGTATATGTGTGAGTTGAGGGAAAAGAAGTCAGGGATGAGTAGAGGGGAACAGGAGAACGGGAATGACAATCAGGAAAAGGGAAAAGAACAAGCGAGGGCAGGACCTTGCACAGCCAGTCAATGGCAATGTGCCATGAACTGAAGAATGGCTTAACTCACTCTCTGCATCTGATGTTTCACAAAACAAGCATCACTATGCATATGATGGTTGTGAAGCATGATTAATATAATTACCATCACTTAAATGTGCATGTTAAAAATCTTGAATTGAAAAACGTTGTATATACATCTACAATGGTAAGGAAAAGGGGAAAAAGGTCTGGTTGCTTTTGGGTTTTTTGAATCATCATACATAAGTATTACTTGTTGTTGTTGTTGTT
>NW_006404217.1:0-3160 GCF_000299155.1 Elephantulus edwardii
CTTCAGCACTCTTCTCCAACACCACAGTTCAAAGGCATCATGTCTTCTGTCTTCCTTATTCATTGTCTGGCTCTCAGATGCATAGAAGGTGACTGAAAAGACTGTGGCCTGAATCAGGCACACCTTAGTCCTCAAACTGACATCGTTGCTCCTCAATAATTTGGAGAGATCCCAAGACTTCCCATTGCAATACATCTCCTGATCTCCTGACTGCTTATACCAAGTGTGCTGATTGTGGATCAAAGTAAAATGAAATTGTTGACAATCTCAGTCTTTTTTCCATTTGTCATGATGTTGCCTGGTGGTCCAGTAGGGAGGCTTTTTATTTCCTTGATGCTGAGATACCATCCATATTGAAGGCTGCAGTGTTTAACTTTCTGCAGCAAGTGCTTCAAGCCGTCCTCACTTTGAGCAAGCAAGTTTATGTCATCCACATAATGCAGGTTATTGACAAGTATTCTTCCTATCCTGATTCCACATTCTTCTTCACAGAGTCCAGCTTCTAGAATAATTTGCTCAGCATACAGATTGTGAATAGGTATGGAGGAAGGATAAAATCCTGGTAACAAACAGATGTCGCAAACCAAACTAAACTCACAGGCATTGAACCGAACCTGACTCGTGGCAACCCTCCATCAGTTTTCTGAGGTTGTAAATTGTAATGGGAAGAGACTTCTGCATCTTCTCCCAAGGAGCAACTGGTGGAGCTACATTCAGCACCTTTGATACCAGCAGTAGGAGATCAGGAGGCAAATGGCACTGGAAAAGTCTGTAGTCGGAAACTCTCTAAATTACTGAGGAACAGAGATGTCAGTTTGAGGACTAAGGTGCACCTGAGTCAGGTCATGGTCTTTTTTTTTCACTTGCTATGCATCTGAGAGCAAGCTGGACAGTGAACAAGTATGACAGAAGACAAATTGATGTCTTTGAACTGTGGTGTTGGAGAAGAGTGCTGAAGAGCCCATGGACTGTCAAAAGAAGAAACAGCTAGACTTGGAGAAAGTACAGGCAGTGTTCCTTGAAGGAGAAGATGATAAAGCTATGTCACACATTCTGAGTATGTTAAGAGGGGCTCTTCCTTGGAGAAGGACATCAAGCTTAGAAAGGTGGAGGGTCAGAGAAAAAGGAAGCGCTTAACCAGATGGATTAACACAATGAGCTTGAATATGTCGGAGATGAGGACAGCACAGGATAGGACGGGGTTCAGAACTGTTGTTCACAGGATCACTATGAGGCATACCTGATTCGGCAGCACCTGACAACCACCACCACCTTTAGCTTAATAACCCAGCATGTAACCCACCACACTGCTGGGATCCCCGGCAGTGCTGTTGTATAGGTTCACAACTTTGTGTTAGTGGTTAGGCATAAACCATTTGCTCCATCTGAGGACGCCATCATTTGTGAGCTGTTTCCCCTACTTGAATGTAAAGTTGGCTTTGTCAGCAAGCTCTGGTGGCATAGTCAGTAGGGAGTTGCCCTGCTACCCCAAAGGCCACCCCTCTCCGGTAGTTCAAAGCCACTAGCAGCTCTGAGGGAGAAAGATGAGTAATCTACTCCCATGTGACTTACAGCCTGAGAAAATCACTGAAAGGTCAGAAATTCACTGGATGGTTCTGACTTGGGGTACTGAGAGAGAGAGATAGAGTGGGTGGCCACTCGTGGTGGAATGAGTGACCAGAGGAAGAGTTTTACAAGGAGGTGAGAGGAGGAGAAGGTCCAGGCCTGGGGCAACTCACAGCTGATGGTCAGCCAGAGGGGATCACTCTTCTCCTGGCTACCCCAGTGCCAGACTTGGCACTGACAGGGTCCTGTGTCATTGCAAGTGAGATTGTGGATGACCAGGGTTCTGTTGTCCGATGACAGCAGCACGTGCTCGCTGGGAAGGAGGGGCTGGCTGCTCTGGAACCACTGAACGGTGGCGCCCCCGTGCATAGTCTGGCAGGTCAGGTTCACTGAACTGTTGTTCTCCACCAGATTCAGACTTGAGGCAACGAGCTGAGGCTTGGTCAGTATTTCTGGAAAGACATGGAGGTACAAGTTTGGAACTTCACTTCAGTTTTCTGCTGATATGGCTCAAAATGTTTTCCAGAGTAATATGTGCTCTTTGTGTGTGTGTGTATGTTTGTTACGCAGTGCATCATGTTTCCCAAAAATTTTGTTTATTGCTGTTGAGTCAGAACTGAGTAATAGGTGACCTTCCAGTAGGTTTTCAGAAGAGACTGAAATCACACGAGAGGAGACTGTCGATCCGTCTCCTGTGGAACAGCTGGTAGATTCGAACTGCCTGACTTTGGGTTGGCAGCACAACATCCTACCCACTGAGCCACCTGAGATCCCTGAACAGGTGTTACCAATCCTGACCTCTGTACCTGTGGATGGAATGCTTGGAAAAGTATGAGTCTAAATGCTACTGAGTTGACCAGGATCTACAGGGACCCCATGACCAGCAGAGCTGAGCCTTGCCTTGTCCTGTCTACCTTGCTGATCTCTGCCACGCACAAGCCCAGTTACAACCACTACATTAATCCATCTCCTTGAGGGTCTTCCTCTCTTTTCATAACCTTCTGCCTTTCCCAGCATGATGTCTTTTCCCAAGTACTAACTCCTCCTGATAAAATGCCCTACGTACGTGAGACAAGAGTTCCACCATCCTTGCCTCTAAGGAGCACCCTGGTTGCACATCTTCTGGGACAGATTTGTTTGTTCTTTTGACAGTCCCTGGGATATTTAACACTCTGTGCCAAGATGATAATACAAAGGCTTTGATTCTTCTTGGAAAAGTAGAGAGTCAGCATAAAAGAGGAGTCTCGCACAATTTGGGGGAAGAGGGGTAAGGAAAATGGGAAAGATCCAGTAGAAATCTAGAAAGAGGGTAGTAATGGGCATGGTTTAGTGGTGAATGATTTTTATGAATAAGAATGACTGTATGAAACACAACGTGAATGAAGGATAGTGTGAAATACAATGTATATGAACTTGGTATGTGCTCTGTGATTTATAACTCTCCTATATACTATAGCTTTGAACACTACCCTGTCCTGAGCTAGTCCCAGTGACTCGGTCGGACACACCTAATCCCATCACCCCAGTTATTATGTCAATCCATCTCATCCTGGTTCTTTCTCCCCGGCACTGTCCTTCCACCCTTCTAAGCATG
>NW_006404218.1:0-680 GCF_000299155.1 Elephantulus edwardii
TATGTGCTCATTCTTTTACTAATCCTTAAATGAGAATTCTGAAGAGGAAAATAACTTACTGCTTGATTTTGAAAACTATTATATATTATGGGAGACGCTAGAGAGCATTATATTGAGTGAACTAACTCAGTCTCAGGAGGACCAACACTGAGTAAGAGCATTATTGTAAAAATAGAAGGAATACTAAAAAAAAAAAAAAAAGAAATACCACTAGTAAGAAGTCCAAAGGGAGAAGGGAAAGGGATGGATGGGGTGCTGAGGGTGGGGAGAGGGGCCAATCATGAGGTCACAGAGTTTGGTGGGCAAAGGGAGAGGGTGAAAGAATTAGGAAAGATCCACTGAGGACCTGAAAAGGCTCGGTGACGGTTGGCCTGGATCAATGGTAATTCATTTTATAAAATGCAATGCATGGGAATGGTCATATGAAACACACTGTGAACAGAGGAATGTGTGAAATACAACACAGATGAATAAAAATAAAAAAGAAAGACTTGAACATTTTATAAAATGAAATGTATGAGTCACTCAATGGAAACTCCTTTTAAAACAAGAAACCTAGCTGACATCCAAGCAGATATATGCACACCCATGTTTACTGCAGCTTTGTTCACAACAGCAAGGAGATGGAAACAACCTAAGTGCCCATCAACAAACGAATGGCTAGAGAAGCTGTGGTATAT
>NW_006404218.1:2520-3105 GCF_000299155.1 Elephantulus edwardii
TACCGCAAACAATTCTGAGCCTTGTTCCAGCAAATACACCTGGCTAACAAGCTGCTGAAGCCAGTATTTGTCTAATAAAAATTAAGGTTCTTCCTGTTGGGGTGGGTGACTTCCGGACTAACTCGAATGCTATGGATCAAATTGTGGAACCCCCAAAACAAGTGCTGTAAATACCAACTTTTGCCTGTGGTTAAAATTCCTTTTGTAAGTGGCTTGTGTCTGCCCTGTAGCGAAGAACCAGCATAAAGCATGCCAATCTCTTGAGCTATTAAAGACAAACAAAAAGTGAAAGATCAATGTCACACCACAGGACGGTCACCCAGGAGTGGACGCTCAGACACAAGGACTTTGTTTCACAGCAGACAAAGGTTCCCCTTAGAGACAGCACGCTGAGCTTGGATTTCTAGTCTCCTCTGCTAATACACCTGTGCCTGTTGAACTAGCCACCTGTAATATCCCTGTCATGGCAGCACTAGGTACCAAGAACAGGTAGGAAGGCGATAACCATTATCTAGTGTCTGTGAGGGCCTGGAACCTAGCACACACATTACAAGCACTGAGCTATTTCATCAGCAGCGTCTCTGA
>NW_006404219.1:0-501 GCF_000299155.1 Elephantulus edwardii
CAATGAAGAAGTTTATCTTTTTCTTTTCAAAGAGAGGAGCAAACTGGGAGAAGGGGTGGGGGGTAAAGAAAAAAATGCAACAATGAATGAATGAAAATCCAAAATCTCTGTAAATATTCATTAAAATTAATACAATAAAATAATAATAAGAAAGAAATACAAGTTGGTCTAACTGGGAAAAAAAATAGAAGAAAGGTAGGTGGTATCTAACTCCCTGATTTCAAATCCTACTACACTGCTGTGGTGGTGAAGACAGCATGGTACTGGTACAATGAGAGACACATAAATCAATGGAATAGAATTGAGAACCCAGAAATCAGCCAATCTATCTATGGTCAACTGATTTTTGACAAGGAGATGGAATCAGTTAAGTGGGGAAATGACAGCCTTTTTTTGTTGGCAAAAATGGAAAAGTATCTGCAAAAGACTCAAGCAAGATCCACACCTCACTCCATATACAAAAACCAACTCAAGGTGGATCATGGACCTAGGACTAAAACC
>NW_006404219.1:631-3018 GCF_000299155.1 Elephantulus edwardii
AAAAAGGGAAGCCACAGACTGGGAAAAAGTCTTTGGTAATGACATATCAGATAAGGGACTTATATCCAGAATTTATATAATACTTGAGCACCAAAACAAGATCAAAGTAAATAATCCAATTGAAAAATGGACACAGGATATGAGCAGACACGTCACCAAACAAGACATTGAGATGGCCAACAAGCACATGAAGAAATGTTCAAAATCAGTATCTCTAAAAGAGATACAATTTAAACAACTATGAGATATCATCTCACCCCAGTCAGAAAAGCAAAATTTAACAAAACAGCAAGCAACAAATGCTGGCATGGTTGTGGAGAAGCTATAACCCTTATTCGCTGTTGGTGGCAGTGTAAAATGGTGCAATCACTGTGGAAGGCGGTATGGCACTTTCTCAAAAAGTTGAAAAATGAAATACCATATGACCCAGCAATTCCTCTACTGGGAATATACCCCAAAGAGACCATAACTGACGTCCAAGCAGATAGATGCACACCCATGTTTATGGCAGCTTTGATCACAATAGCAAGGAGTTGGAAACGACCTAAGTGCCCATCAACAAACGAATGGATAGAGAAGCCATGGTATATTCACACAATGGAATACTATGCTGCATTGAAAAACAAGGAACTCATGCAATATTATTCAAAACGGGTGAGCCTGGAGGACATTATGCTAAGTGAAGTATCACAGTCATAAAAGGATAAATACTGCATGGTGCCACTGTTGAAAAGCAGGACTGACCTCGGGGTTTGGGGAGACTGAGAAGGATGGGTTCAATAATGTATCCTGCATTGAAGCAGTTGAGGGAGAAAACTGTTTAAAAGGTATACGTGATTGAGTATTTTTGTCATGATAGGAGTCCAGAGTGAAGGCTGCATAGTGGAGTGGACCTGGGGGGAGGGATTGTAAAACAATGAATGCATTTTTCTTCTGCTTTTCCAAGAGGGTAGCGTACTAGGGCGGAGGGTTGGGAGGGGAGAAAAGTGCAACAATAAATGAATGGGAATCCAAAGGCTCTGTAAATTTTCATTGAAATTAATAATTTTTAAAAAAGAAAAGGAATAAAAAATATTTCATCCAGTCTCGGTGGCCCCAGAAAAACTGAAATTTGTAAGAATTTGAAATTGTCTAACAGATCTTATCTCATTGGCTTTCTAAATCTAGTCTCTCACAGTGAGAGTAAGAGTAAGCCTTTTCAAATATAAACCATTTTTATCCATTATCTACCCCAAACTCTCCTTTATAGAACAATATCTTTGTAAAACAATTTAAAATATATTGGTAGAAAATAAAAAAAAAATACTTGAGCACCACAACAATATAAAGGTAAATAATCCTATTGAAAAATAGGCACAGGATATGAACAGACACTTCACCAAAGAAGACATTCAGATGGTCCACAAGCACATGAAGAATTGTTCAAAATCCCTAGCTCTAAGAGAGATGCAAATCAAAACAACTATGAGATATCATCTCACCCCAGTAGAATAGCAAAATTTAACAGAACCGCAAGCAACAAATGCTGACGAAGTTGTGGAGAGACTGGAACCCTTATTCACTGTTGGTGGGAGTGTAAAATGGTACAACCACTGTGGAAGGCGGTATGGCACTTTCTCAAAAAGTTGCAAATAGAAATACCATTTGACCCAGAAATTCCACTACTGGGAATATACCCTAAAGAGACCATAACCGACATCCAAGCATATATATGCACACCGTGTTTATCAAGGCTTTGTTCACAATAGCAAGGAGTTTGAAGCAAATCAAGTGCCCATCAACAAATAAATGGATAGAGAAGCTGTGGTATATTTACACAATAGAATACTACGCTGCAATTAAAAACAAGGAACTCATGAAATAGTGTTCAAAATGGGTGACCCTGGAGGACATTATGCTGAGTGAAATATCTCAGTCACAAAAAGACAAGTACCTCATAGTGCCACTGTTGTAGAGTAGGACTGACATCAGGGTAGGTGTAATACTGAAAAAACTGGGTAAATTATGTATACTGCATTGAAACATATGAGGAAAGAACAGTTTAAAAGCAATATATAATAGGATATTATTTTTATCACAAGAGTCCAGAGTTAAGGTTGCATAATGGAGTGTACTCAGGGCAGTGGGGTGGAGCCAGGGGGATTGTATACCAATGAAGGAGTTTTTCTTTTACTTTTCAAAGAGAGGAGCTGACTGGAAGCAGAGGTGGGGGGGGGTGGCTAGACAGGGAGAAAAGCGCAACAATGAGTGAATGCAAATCCAAAATCCCTGTAAATGTTTATTAAAATTAATAAAATAAAATATAAAAATATTACATTGACAAACATAAAAAATAAAAGTTGCAAATAGAAATATCATTGACCCAGCAATTGCACTACTGGGAATAT
>NW_006404220.1:0-750 GCF_000299155.1 Elephantulus edwardii
ACGGGGAGCTCACGTGCCGGGCACGGGGTGTTCACGTGCCGGGCACGGGGTGTTCACGTGCCGGGCACCGGGTACTCACGTGTCGGGCCCGGGGTGATCACGTGCCGGGCACCTGGTGTTCACGTGCCGGGCCCTGGGTGCTCACGTGCCTGGCACTAAGTGCTCATGTGCCAGGGACGGGGTGCTCACGTGCCGGGGACGGGGTGATCACGTGCCAGGCACCTTGTGTTCACGTGCCGGGCACCGGGTATTCACGTGTTGGGCCCAGGTTGCTCACGTGCCGGGGACGGGGTGATCACGTGCCAGGCACCTTGTGTTCATGTGCCGGTCACTCGTATTCACGTGCCAGGCCCGGGGTGCTCACCTGCCGGGGAAGGTGTGATCACGTGACGGGCACCTCGTGTTAACGTGCCGGGCACCGGGTGCTCACGAGCCTGGCACTAGGTGCTTACGTGCCAGGGAAGGGGTGCTCACGTACCAGGGATGGTTTGATCACGTGCCGAGCCCGTGGTGTTCACGTGCCGGGCACCGGGTATTCACGTGCCGGAGACTAGGTGCGCACGTGCCGGGCCTGGGGTGCTCACCTGCCGGGGACGGGGTGATCACGTGCCAGAAACCTGGTGTTCACGTGCCGGGCAACGGGTGATCACCTGCCGGGCACCTGATGTTCACGTGCCGGGCACTGGGTGCTCACGTGCCGTGGCCAGGGTGCTCATGAGCCGGGAAAGGGGTGATCACGTGCCGGGCACC
>NW_006404220.1:850-1261 GCF_000299155.1 Elephantulus edwardii
GTGTTCACGTGCCGGGCACCGGGTATTCACGTGCTGGGCCCAGGTTGCTCACGTGCCGGGGACGGGGTGATCACATGCCGGGCTCCTGGTGTTCACGTGCCGGGAACGGGGTTATCACGTGCCGGGCAAATGGTGCTCACGTGCCGTGCAGTAAGTGCTCACATGCCGGGGACGGGGTGTTTAAGTGCTGAGCACGTGGTGTTCACGTGCCGGTCACTCGTATTCACGTGCCAGGCCCGGGGTGATCACCTGCCGGGGAAGGTGTGATCACGTGACGGGCACCTCGTGTTCACGTGCCGGGCACCGGGTGCTCAAGAGCCTGGCACTAGGTGCTCACGTGCCAGGGAAGGGGTGCTCACGTACCAGGGATGGTTTGATCACGTGCCGAGCCCGTGGTGTTCACGTGCCGGG
>NW_006404220.1:2114-3223 GCF_000299155.1 Elephantulus edwardii
TGCATCCATGAATTCCCTTAAAATCATATAATTCTTGAGAAGTTTCACTAATGCTAAAAGAACCGGAGGTAATATTTGTGTATCAAAGTAATCACCTCCATTTAGTTATTTCTGGGAACATCTAAAAAACTTTTAGTAGGAACACTTTGTGTAAAAAAACACAGCCTTTTTTTTCCTGTCCCATATAGAAAACACAAAGAGACAATAGAAGAGAAATTACAGAAAGTCCAAGAACAATCATGGAGAAAGCACACGTTCCGAGAGGCTGACTTCCACGAAGTTTTCACCTCAATCGGGTGATTTTGTCACGCAGACTCCCTTGGAGTTGGTGTAGCAGCAAGGTCAGGGCTGCAGGGTATGGGCTGAACGGCAAGGCCTGAAGGGCAAAGGCCACAGGGCAATAGCCGCAGTGCAAGGGCTTCAGGGGAAGGGATGCAGGGCAAGACACGGCAAGGGAAGCAGGGCACAGGCTGCAGGGCATGGACTGCATGGCAAGGGCTGCAGGGCAAGGGCTGCAGCGCAATGGCCACAGGGCTAGGCAGGGCAAGGGATGCAGGGCAAAGGCTGTAGGTCAAGGGCTGTAGGGCAAGGCACCACCCGGGATGGAGGACAAGGGCTGTAGGACAATGGACGCAGGGCAAGGTCCTCAGGGCAAGGGACTCAGGGCAAGGGCTGCAGGGCAAGGGCTGCAGGCAAGGCCCTCAGGGCACAGGCTACAGGGCAATGGCCACAGGGCAAGGGCTGCTGGGCATGGGCCTCACGACAAAGGCCACAGGGCAAAGGGCGCAGTGCAGGGGCTGCAGGGTAAGGGTCTCAGCACAAGGGCCTCAGGGAAAGGGGTGCAGGGCAAGGGCTAGAGGGCAAAGGTCTCAGGGCACAAACCACACACAGTGCAAGTGCCCCAGGGCAAGGACCTCAGGACAAGTGCCTCAGGGCAAGTGACTCAGGGCAAGGGCTGCAGGCAAGGGCTACTGGGCATGGGTCTCAGGGCAAAGGCCACAGGGCAAAGGCCACAGTGTAGGGGCTGCAGGGTAAGGGCCTCAGGTCAAGGACCTCCGGGCAAGTGCCTCAGGGGAAGGGCCTCAGGGCAAGGGCCTCAGGGCAAGGGC
>NW_006404221.1:0-1711 GCF_000299155.1 Elephantulus edwardii
GAGGCTGTTAACAGTTTCAGCTTGCTGGGCTCTATAATCATCACCCATGACACCAGGAGTCAAAAAATCTAAAGACTAATTGTTCTGGGGAATGCTGTTTTCAGGGACCTCTCCAAAATGCTGAAGAGAAAAGATATCAGTCGGGTTTTCCTGATTCAGGCCATGGTCTTAGTAGTTACTTGCTATGTATCAGAGAGCTGGATAATGTCCAAAGATAACTGAAGAATTGCTGTCTTTGAGCTGTGGTGCTGGAGAAGAGTACTGAGCATACCATGGACTGTCAAAAGAACAAACAAGTTTATCCTAGATTGGGTGAAACCAGGCTGCTCCTTGAAGGCAAGGATTTTGAAGCTCTATCTCACATACTTTGGACATGTGATCAGGGGGGACCAATCCCTATAGAAAGACATCATGCTTGGAAAAGTAGAGGGAAAGCTCAAGAAAGGATGACCCCAGATGAGATGGATTGAAATAGTAACTGGGATACTGGGGGTGAGTGTGTCAGAGATGTGAGACTGGCTCAGGACAGAGCAAGAGTTTAGAGCTATTGTATATAGGGTTGCTATGAGTTGTAGGTGACTGGATAACACATAACAAGAACAACAACAACAATACCTATTATCCATAAATCTTATCTGGTAGGCTATATAAGAATTGAATTCAAAATTATTCATTTTCACCATTATCCCTTTTGTACTTTTTAATGAAAAAAATTCACTACTCTGAGAAAAAGAATTAAGGATCAAAATGAAATTCATTTAGTCATTTGCAAAGAAATCTGAGTATATATCATTTTAGTTCTGTTTTAATTCTTTTGTTTAGTCTTTGAACTGTATTGACCACATGAAATTTGACAGCATTTTATTCTGATGATTTTATTTTCTTCTGGTGAAGCCTTTCATATACTCATATTTCATTGGTTCTATAGTATAATATTTAATTAGTTATATAATATTTCTAATATATGATTGCAGTACTATAACTGGCATAAATTTAGAATTAAATGCAGTTTTGCAGAATGCATAAAGTTCAATAGGCAAACTTTGAAAAATGTACTATAAAGTGATCTGTTAAGCACAGGATTTAGTAAACTGTGGCGTCATTAATAAAAAATGCTCATTTATACTTCTTACAGGAATTTTAGAAGAAATTAGCTTAAATATTAACATATACTGTGTAGATGTTGCCTTGGCATTACAAAAGTTATATAATTTTAGAGGCCCAATTTTAAATTTTACCTTTATTCTAAACAATTCAAGTTTCTGCTTTCTACCATATGCTTTTGAATCAATGGCTCTGAATTGTGGTGCTGGAGAATAGTATTGAACATACAGTGGGCTGCCAAGAGAAGTCTTTCCTGGAGAGGATGAAACAAAGTTGCTCCTTTGAGGCAAGGATTTTGAAACTGTCTCACTATGGGCATGTTTCCAGGAGAGATCAGTCCTTGAAGAGGGACATCATACCTAGAAAGGTAGAGGGATAATGGAGGAGAGGAAGACCGTGGAGGAGATGGTATGACAGTTACTGGAGTAATGGTGGCAGGTGTGCCAGAGACAGTGAGATTGGTTCAGGATAGAGCAAAATTCAGAACTACTGTTGATAGAGTCTCTATAAGTGGTAATTGTTGTGTACTCCATACCTTCTCAATCTATACGCAGGACAGATCATTCAGGAAGCAGGGCTTTATGAGGAGATATATGGCATCAAGACT
>NW_006404221.1:2221-3168 GCF_000299155.1 Elephantulus edwardii
GGCATCAGGATCAGAGGAAATCTGATCAACAACCTGCGTTATGAAAATTACACACTTTGCTTGTTGAAAGTGAGGAGGACTTGAAACACAGCCTTCAATATGAGTTACATCTCAACATCAAGAAAACAGAATTCTTCACCACCAGGCCAGTAGATAACAGAGTGAAAGAAAAGAGATAGAAACTGTTAATAACTTCATCTTACTTGGATCCACAATCAACACCATTGGCACTAGTAGCCAAAAAATCAAAAGATGTATTGCATTTGTAAAGTCTTCTGTCAGGAACCTCTCTAGAGCAAATATGTTCATTTGAAAACGAAGGTGCAACTAATCCAAACTGTGATCTTTTCAGTTACTTACCATGCATCGGAAAGTTGGATAATGAATAAGGATGACAGAAGAATCAATGCCATTTAGTTGTGGTGTTGGAGAAGAGTCATGGACAAGGCAATCAGAGTGTCCCTGGAAGGTAATGGCAATGAAGCTTCATATCACATACTTTAAGCATGTTGTTAGGAGTCCTTGGAGAAAAGCATCATGCTTGGAAATGTGGAGGGTTAGCAAAAAAGGAAAAGACCCTCAAAGGGATGGATTGACACCGTAACTGTAATGGTGGGCTTGAGTGTGTCAGAGAAGATCAAGATGGCAAAGGATAGGGCCTGATCCAGTCACTGTGCTTAAGTTCTCTGTAAGTCTTAGTAGAGATAAAGGTACACTAATAGCATGTTACTATGTTATTTGTGACATGCTAAATAACCTACTTCAGTGCAGAAGTATTGAGTGAAAAAACGTGGGGCAATTTAACTTGCTTGTGTTTATTTTACTTTGGAAATTTATCTTGTTTAGAAAACAAATACTTAAGTATTTTCCCCTCCCCAGTTTTAATGCTTAAGGATGCTTTGGGCAGAATATTGAGTGATCCTGAAAGTACTAAAAGAAGAGGGAAA
>NW_006404222.1:0-1760 GCF_000299155.1 Elephantulus edwardii
GCCAATCCTTCTTCCTAGTCTGTCTTAATCTGAATATTCAGATTTAGAGGAATATCTGACAGACAGCAATTTGTGAAGCAGTGAAAGATAAATCCCTTATTGTGGAGTTAAGCATTAGTTACAGTGTTGACCCCACCCTTAGCCCAGAGCCTTGACCCACTTACTTCCCAGCTCCACCCTCAACCAGGATAGTAGCAACCAGAAAAAAGTAGGAGTAGTGATATTAACCTCTAATAAAATAAATTTCAATGCAAAATACATTACAAAGAACAAAGAAAGTTACTACATAATGCTTAAAGGGTCAATAGAACAAGAGGTCATAACAATAATGAATATGTATGCACTAAACAAAAGATTTGCAAATACATAAAACAAACATTAATAAAACTGAAAAAGTAAATAAACAACACTACTAGAGTACTTGGGGACTTCAATACACCACTCTGCAGAACGGATAAAACTACCAGGAAGAAACTCAGCAAAGATACTGGAGAATTAAACCAGCAATAAACCAACATGATCTCATAGATATTTATAGGCTAACGCACCCCAAAAAAGCACAGCATACCTTCTTTTCCAATATGCGTAGAACACTCTCCAGAATAGATCACATCTTAGGTCACAAGGCAAGCATTAATAAATATAAAAATACAGAAATAATACAAAGCATCTTCTCAGATCACAATGCTACAAAATTAGAAATTAATAAAGAGAGTTTAAGGGAGGGAAAAAACCTCCACACATTTGGAAGCTGAACAACACCTTCCTTGAACATAACTGGGTACTAGAGGAAATGAAATATGAAATTAAAATGTTTCTTGAAAAAAATGACAAGGAAAACACAACTTACCAAAACCCCTAGGAAATAGCCAGGATTTATAGCAATAAACAAAATATATCAAAAGACAGAAAGAAATGACAAATAAATCTCTATACCAACATCTCCAACAAATTGAAAAAGAACAACAAGAAAACACAGCACCCTTTAAAAAACAGAAATTAAAAAGAAACAAAAAAACAGAAATTATACAAATTAGAGCAGAAAAAAATGGAATAGAAAACAGATGAAACAAAATAAATGAAATAAAAAACTGAAACCATCAACAAAACTAGGAGTTGGTTCTTTGAAAAAAGGTCAATAAAACTGACAAACCGCTAACAAAAGAATAGAAAAAAAGACTCAAATAATTTGAAAAAGAGATGAAACGGGCAACATCACAATAAAGTAAAAAAGGTACCATTAAAAAATTATTAAAAACTACAATCAAACATATATGAAAACCTAGAGGAAATGCACAAGTACTTAGAAATACACAATCTACCTATTCTGACACAAACAAAAACTGAATACCTGAACAGATCCATTACAAAGAAGACATTGAAAAGGTAATACAACTTCCAACCAAAAAAGGTCCTAGAACAGATGGTTTTACAAGTGAATTTTAGCAAACTTTCAGAGAAGAAGTGTTACTGATTCCACATAAACTATTTCAGAAAATAGAAAAAGATGGCATTTTCCCAGACTCATTCTATAAAGCCAACATATCCTTGATATCAAAG
Organism: Elephantulus edwardii; assembly: GCF_000299155.1. Taxonomy (NCBI): domain Eukaryota; kingdom Metazoa; phylum Chordata; class Mammalia; order Macroscelidea; family Macroscelididae; genus Elephantulus; species Elephantulus edwardii. Next base: position 1,561 of record NW_006404222.1, read on the forward strand.
ACAGGAAAAGACGCTATCAAAATAGAAACCTATAGACCAATATCTCTTATAACCACAGATACAAATATGCTGAATAAAATCCTGGCCAATAGAATACAATGATACATCAAAGAAATAACTCACCATGACCAAGTGAGATTCATAACAGGTATGCAGGGATCGTTCAACATCAGAAAAACAACCAATGAACAAATGAATGG
>NW_006404222.1:2376-2895 GCF_000299155.1 Elephantulus edwardii
TCTTTTAACAACTGGGATCTAGAGGGAAGAGAAAAGACCAGAGAATGGCCAAAATTATTGGGCAGCTACTGATGCCAGTTTAGGGCCTGTGTCAGGAAAAGAAAGTCTTACTCATATACAATGCCACCAAAAGGTAATAAAGAAGGTCAGAATTGCTTCCACTGTGGAAAGCTGGGCAACTTCAGTAGACAGTGCCACAGACAAGAGCCACAGATAGGTAAGGGAGTAGAGAGGAAGCTCCCACTCACTTGCTTTAAGTGTGGCTGTAAAGGACACCTGGCCAAGGTGGCTCACATCAGGTCCTCATGGCAGACAGGACTGACAAGCCCCAGCTCCCAGCTGGAAACAAAGGAGGACACTTCAATGATTTAGATCCTCCCAGAAGAGCTGTGGGTAAGCAATAACATTACTGGTAAGTATAATGATTTTCTCCTGGACACAGAGCCTACTAATTGGTCCTAAAAGCCTTCTGAGGTCCCAACTCTTCTCACTATTTCTTAGTTGTTGGAATGGACGGAA
>NW_006404223.1:0-530 GCF_000299155.1 Elephantulus edwardii
CTTTTGTGACTGGGATATTTCACTCAGCATAATGTTCTCCAGAGTCAACCACTTTGAATAATATTGCATGAGTTCCTTGTTTTTAAATGCTGCATAGTATTCCATTGTGCAAATATACCACAGCTTCTCTAGCCATTCGTTTGTTGATTGGCATTAAGGTTGTTTCCAACTCCTTGCTATTGTGAACAAAGCTGCAATAAAATAGGTGTGCATATACCTGCTTGGATGTCAGTTATGGTCTCTTCGGGCTATATTCCCAGTAGTGGAATTGCTGGGTCAAATGGTATCTGTAGCCGTGCCTGGTTTCCTGTTAAGATGGCATCCCCCGCAGCAGCGCAGGCCGGGAAGCTGGTGCAAAGCTTGGCTCTGTGGCCGCGGCTGCTGGCGGCCGGGTCCCAGGCAATTCAAGTCACCTCACGAAGATGGCTGAACCTGCAGGAATACCAGAGCAAGAAGTTGATGTCGGACAACGGAGTGAAGGTGCAGAGATTCTTTGTGGCAGACACTGCGGATGAGGCTCTCGAGGCAGC
>NW_006404223.1:1655-3164 GCF_000299155.1 Elephantulus edwardii
AAGCTTTTAAACTGCTCACAGCTGATCCTAAGGTTGAAGCCATCCTCGTCAATATTTTGGTGGAATTGTGAACTGTGCCATCATTGCCAATGGCATCATCCGAGCTTGCCAGGAGCTAGAACTCAAGGTGCCCTTGGTGGTCCGACTTGAAGGAACCAATGTCCAGGAGGCCCAGACCTTACTCAACAATAGTGGACTCCCCATTACCTCAGCCAGCGACCTGGAGGATGCAGCCAAGAAGGCCGTGGCTAGTGTGGCAAAGAAGTGAGGCCTATGGGCAAGAAGTCCATTTTTCCCATACAAAGATAGTTCTGTCATCACTGTGAAGAAAATGGTTATTCCATCGGGGGGGGAAAGGGGCTGAGGAAAACAAGAATCACTGTGTGAAAAATCTTTGAAGAGTCTTTTTTTTTTTTTGCCTGTGCTATCTAGGCAGCCTAAATATGATTTCAATTGTAATCTCTATCACCACTATGTCCTGAATTCTCTGTCATGGGAAGGCTGCCCAGTACACAGAGTTTTGCTGACTTTAGAGAGAAGTCTATATAGAGAAAATTTATATATATATATAATCAATCCCAGGTGCATTTACAAGAATTTCTGTGGACATTAGTCCACATAATAAAATTCACAAACCATTAAAATATCAGGCAATATTATGTTGAATGTAGCAACCCCCAAAAGCTAAGTCATTGAAACAGACAGCTGTCAAGAACTATAGTTTGTATAAGTTTCTAATTTTAACACGTTTGCAAATCTTAAGATTATTCCGAAATTGTTTGGATTTGTGGAAGATCTGCATTAATATCCCATACATGTCTTCTTTTGCTATTTGCCTTAATATTGAGTATATTGTTTACCTCACACAAAAAATAAAGCCTTATGTGTGATTTTGGACTAGAAAATGCCATTTTACATAAAGATTGGTAACACAGTGAATTTCATGAAAATCTTTGTGATTAAGTCACTTTGAGATACTAAAGAAGAAGTTGCGCTTTTTCTCCGTGTCTTCTCGCACCACCTCACCTTCCACCCACCTATCCTACAAAGAGAGGAAAATACTAATTGAGAGAATGTGGCTTTGACTAATGTCCATTGTAATGGTGGGGAAGAATCAAAACTAGATTTCTATTTAAGTTTGCTATTTTTTTAAACTGTGCACAAATTTAAATAAAATTTTATATTTTTAAAGTTAAAAAAAATGGTATCTCTATTTGCAACTTTTTGAGAAAGTGCCATACCGCTTTCCAAAGGGGTTGCACCATTTTACACTCCCACCCACAGTGAATAAGGGTTCCACTTTCTCCACAACCTCGTGAGCATTAATTGCTTGCTGTTCTGTTAAATTTTGCTATTTTGACTGGGGTGAGATGATATCTCATAGTTGTTTTAATTTGCATCTCTCTTAGGGCTAAGGATTTTGAGCATTTCTTCATGTGCTTGTTAGCCATCTGAATGTCGTCTTCGGTGAAGTGGCTGGTCATATCCTGTGCCCATTTTTCTACTGGA
>NW_006404224.1:0-3154 GCF_000299155.1 Elephantulus edwardii
CTCTTATAAAATAGATTTCAGAATGAACACCTTCATAAAAGATAAGGAAAGGCATTGTATACTGATTAAAGGCAAAATAGACAAGTAAACATAACCTTGGTCAAGGTTTATGCACCAAATGATAAACCTGCAAAATAAAAAAAAATGATGGTTAATAGAATTGAAGAAAGAAATAGACAACCACAATAGTGTTAGGAGATTGCAATACACCACAATCAACCAACACAAAAGAAACTGAACAAAGATGCAGAAGACCTGAACTACACAATCAGCCAACTTGACCAAGTGGATGTATTCAGGAAACTGTACCCAAATAAAACTCAATTCACTTTCTTCTCAATTACACATAATACGTTCTCCAGAATCATCACATATTAAGACTTAAAGGAAGGCTCAACAAATTTTTTAAAAAATTGAAATAATAAAAGTATTTTCTCAGATAACAATGCCATGAAACCAGAAATTAATCACAGTTAATCACAGAGTTTACAAAATCATCCATGTGGGTGCTCGCTTCAGCAGCACATATACAAAATCATCCATGTGGAAGCTAAATAGCTCTCTTCTCAAACATGATTGGTTTATAAAAGAAATGAAGAATGAATTTAAAAAGTTCCTTGAAACAAATAAAAATGAAAATACAACGTAACAAAATCTGTGGGATACAACTAAGGCAGTCCTTACGGGGCAGTTTATAGCAAGAAGCACACACAGAAAAAAGGAAGAAAAAAGAAAAATCAATGATCAAACTCAACATCTTCATCATCTAAAAAAAAGAACAATATTTTAATCTCTAGGAGAAAAGAAACTATCAGGACAAGAGCTAAAATGAATAAGATAGAAAACAGGAAAACTATTTAAACCACCAATAAGTCCAGGAGCTGCTTTTTCAAAAGAGTAAATAAAATTGACAAAACACTGGCAAACTTAACAGAATTTAAAAAAAAAAGAGAGAGAGAGGACACATATTATGAAATTATAGAGGTGACATCACAACAGAACTTGAGGTAATTAAATCTATAATATCAGAGTATTATGAAAAGCTATACTCTGATAAATTTGAAAACCTAGAGAAAATGGACAAATTCCTTGAAATTCATGCCTTACCCAGATTGACAAGAACTGATAGAGGGATAAGGATGGTGGGGGTAGGGTGTTAATCACAGAGTTGCACAATTCTATTTTTTTTTTTTTCATGGAACGCTTCACGAATTTGCGTGTCATCCTTGAGCAGGGGCCATGCTAATCTTCTCTGTATCGTTCCAATTTTAGTATATGTGCTGCCGAAGCGAGCACGAGTTGCACAATTCTATGGATGGGAGAGTGGGGTAAAGGAAATGGGAAGGATCTTTTGTGAAAAACAACGTATTCAAACTTTGTAAATAAATAAGAGTAGTGTAAAAAATAAAAAAATAAAGATCCTAAAAAAAAAATAGAGGATGAAAGGAACAACAGTGGTTGATATTTGTTCCTTTGCATTCTTGCCACTATTTGAAAAGAAAGACAAAATTGTCATTGGTTTATCCAAAAGTAATTAACAATATATGTATTTAGAAATTCCTTCTAGTTTTTACGGGGATGTTTATTTGTATTCTCACCATCTGGAGCAGTACTACAGATCACATTGGCATTGGCATTTACCACATGTTGTTGTTGTTGCTGCAGTGTACCATCACGTAAAAAACCAACCCATAGCTGAATCTCCAGTAGGTTTTCAGAGGTACTAATCATATGAGAGAAGATTTGCCCATCCTTATTCCACGGAGTAGCTGGTGGACTCGAAAAGTGTGCAATCCCAAGATTGCAGCACAAATTCTTACCACTAGGCTACCAGAACTCACCATGTCACTGTTGGAATCATAATTAGCAATACTGTTTTATTGTTGTTATGTACCTGCAAGTCAGAACTGACCCATTGCTGACCCTCCAATGGGTTTTCAGAGCTCTGGTGGCCTAGTAGAAAGAGCTGCAAAGCATTATCAAAGGCATGCAGCTCGAATCCACCATCTGCTCTGTGAAAGAAAGATGGACAATTTCCTCCTGTGTTTTTAAACTCCCTCTGAAAACTTGCTGGAGTGCCAGCTATGGAATGGTTCTAGCTCTACAGTACACCATAATAATGTATTAGGGAGCTCTGTTGGCCTAGTGATAAGAAGTTGTGTTACCAACCCAAGGGCTTGTGTTTCAAATCCACCAACTTCTCTGCAGAAGAAGATAGGCAATCTCCCAGCAATTTACTGCCTCTCAGAAACCACCGAAGCATCAGCTATGAGTTGGTTCTAACTCAATGGCACAAAAACAATGACAACAATCAATTTTTTAAATTTTTTATTGTAATTTTAACAAAAATTTAAAGAAAAGTTGGATATTTCATTCATTCATTATTGCATAATTTCCTCCCTCCCATCCCTCCCTTCCTCCAGTCCACTTTGTTATGCACCTTTTTATTCTAGACTTTTGTCGTGCAAATAATGCCTAACACCACTGTCATAAAACAAGACTGACATGAGGTTTGGGAGGAAACTATGAAATAATGGTGATAAGTAATGGATACTTCATTGGGACAGATGAAGGAAAGAACTGTTTAAAAGGACAACAGTTTATTAAGGGAGCTGTGGTGGTCTAATAGTAAGGATTTGTGTTTACCAGCCCAAGGGCTTTTGGTTCAAATCCACCAGCAGCTCTGCAGGAGAAAGATGGACCATCTCCTCTTGTGAGATACACAGGGTAAACCTGCTGACGTCGATTCAGCTATGAGTCGATTCAGACAAACAACAGGAACAGAAGTAGATTCATAAACCCAACAGGGAGCTCTAGAGACATAGTCCATAGAGAGCTGTGTTGGTGTCCCAAAGGTCACATCTCCACTGAAACCCAAAGGAGGGTCATCTATAAATTCCAACTGTGTGTGTGTGTGTGTGTGTGTGTGTGTGTGTGAGAGAGAGAGAGAGAGAGAGAAGCATTAAGGCAGGTATAGATTTGGGGAAAGAGAAAGGCAGAAATAAAGAGATAAAATAATGTGTTCAGGAGCCCTAGTGACACAAGTTGTAAGTTGTCAGGCTAATAAAAGAAAAGAATGAGATTCAAATCTACCAACTGATCCAAGGGTGAGAGCTGTACAGTCTCCTCCTTTAAATATTTATAGCAGCCCTAG
>NW_006404225.1:0-710 GCF_000299155.1 Elephantulus edwardii
AAACTGGGGAGGAGGGTAGAGAGAATGGTGCAGTAATGAAGGAATGAAAACCCCAAATCCCTGTAAATGTTCATTAAAACTAATAAAATTTAATAGAAAAAAAAAAGAAATCTCGAGGACAACCACTTGGCCAACTGACTGGAAGAGATCTATATTTGTTCCCATTCCAAAGAAAGGTGACCCAACAGAGTGTGGAATTATCGAATGATATCATTGTTAACACATGCAAACAAGATTCTGCTGAAGATTATCCAAAAATGACTGGAACAGCACATCAACAGAGTACTGTTAGAAGTGCAGGCTGGCTTTAGAAGGGGTCATGGTACTAATGATATTGTAGCTAATGTTAGATGGATCTTGGCTGAATGAAAGGGAGTACCAGAGGAACGTCTATCTATCTATGTTTAACTGATTATGCAAAGGTGTTTGACTGTGTGGATCCTAACAAACTGTGGCTGACTCTGAGAAGAATGGGAATCCCAGAACATTTGATCGTGCCAATGTGAAAACTATACTTGGAACAGGAAGTAGTCCTCAGAACAGAGCAAGTAAATACTGCATGGTTTAAAATTAAGAAGAGTGTATGCCAGGTATGTGTCCTATCTCCATACCTTTTCAACTTATAGGCAGAACAGATTATCTGGGAGGCTTTGCTCTGAGAAGTGTGGTGTCAGGATTGGTGGAAGATTCATCAATAATTTGGTATATGC
>NW_006404225.1:1275-3055 GCF_000299155.1 Elephantulus edwardii
CAGAGACAGTGACATTGGCACAGGATAGAACAGAGTTTAGGGCTGTTGTACATAGGGTCACTGAGTCGTAGGTGACTCGATGGCACATAATAACAACAACCCTCCGTCTACCAAAGTGAGCAACTCTGTGATTTTTCCTTTACTCATCCTCAGCCCTCTCCCCTTTGAGTTCGCATACATGTTTTACGAATACTCCTATTTTTACAATAACAGTCTTAAAGAATATTTGTCCTTATGAGACTGAGTTCACTCAGCGTAATGCTCTCCAGCCTCTCTCAAGTTCCAAAGTGTTTTTCAAAACCATTGCTCCTGAGGGGTGCACAATATTCCACTGTTTGATCCTACCACAATTTCTCAATCCATTAGGTTGTTGTTGGGTGTTTGGCATGTTTCCATGTTCTTGAGATAGTGAATAATGCTGCTATGAATGTTGGTGTACAAACCTCCTTTTGTGTCTCAGTTCTAATTTCCTTGGAGTATATTCCTAGTACTGGAATAGCTTTTTGAGAAAACACTAAAGTGTCTTCCAGAGTGGTTGCACCATTTTACAATCCTACCAACAGTGTATTAGAGTTTCCACTTCTCCATAACCTCTCCAACATTTATTCCTTGCTTCCTTACTAAACTTTGCCAATGCTACTGGGGTGAGATGGCATTTCATTGCAGTTTTTATTTTGATCTCTCTGATTGCCAGTGATTTTGAGCAATTCTTCATGTGTGAGCTGGCCACCTGAATGTCTCCCTTTGTGAAATTTTTTTCTATGTCTTTTGCCCATTTTGTAATTATCAGTCTTCTTCTTTTGGAGGCAGAGAAATATTCTGTAAACTTTTTGTTCCCATTCAGTAGGCTTTCTTTCACTTTATTGGAAAAAGTTTTTTATGAGCACAGAGATTGAATCTTTAGAAGGTACTCTATTCATTAATTTTATCCTTTCCAGATTGTGCATTTCTGGCTGTATTTGGCAGCCTCTTTATGCCATAGCCTAGACCTTCTAAGCTTGGTTCTAGTTTGTCATTTTTTAACTTTATGGCTTTGAGCTTTACCCCCCAGGTCTCTGATCCACCTGGAGTTGATTTTTGTGTGTGGTGTGAGATATGGATTCTGTTTCAGCTTTCTACAGGGAGCACTCCAGTTTTGCCAGCACCATTTATTGAAGAAGGTCATTTCCCCATTTGATAGGTTTATTTCCTTGTCAAATATCAGTTGACCGTACATCGAGAGGTCCAATTCTGGGTTCTCAATTATGTTCTATATTGGTCTAGTGCCTGTCATTGTACTGTTTTGGTTGCTACCGCTGTGTAATAGGTTTTGAGGTCAGGGAGTGCTATGCCTCCCACTTCATTTTTGTTGTCCAGAAGTGCTTTGCTTATTCTTGGTCTCTTTCCTTTCCAAACTTGAAAAATTAATTTGGTATCTGTATCGGGATTGCACTGAACACATAGATTGCTTTTGGTAGGAATGTTATTTTCACAATATTGAGTCTTTCTATCCATGATCAGGGCACATTTTTCATTATTTAGGTCTTTTATAATGTCTTGCAGAAATGTTCTACAGTTTTCTTTGTACAGGTTTTTTGTGTCTCTAGTTAGGTTCATTGTAGTAATTTGCTTTGTCATTCCGTGCTGCCTTTTGGAATCTTCTGTTCAGCTCTTTAGTGTCTTGGATTCTTCCTTGTGCTTTGGCTTCTCTACGATCCAGTGCAATCTTCAGAGTATCTTCTGACATCCATTTTCGTCTTTTCTTCCTCTTCTGTCTTTGTAATGACTGCCTGCACTCTTC
>NW_006404226.1:0-856 GCF_000299155.1 Elephantulus edwardii
GGCACAGGATAGAGCAGGGTTTAGGGCTGTTGTACATAGGGTTGCTATGAGTCGCAAACGACTCGATGGCACATAACAACAACAACAACAACAACAACATATCTCTGTAAAGAGTCAGTGGTAAAGCTCTATTTTAGCCGTCAAATCAAGTTCAATGGCTGACTGTAGAAAAGACTTTTGCCACTTATGTGCAAGTTCAATTTGAAGGTGAATAAAATGAAAACAAGTCCACAAAAATTAAACTACAACCTTGTGTATACTCATTTGAATTTAAAAACCATCTCAATAATAGAGTTGGGAAAAAGGAATATATTTTTTAAAAAATATATTTTATGCATTGCTCAAAGACTGGATGGCATAAATTCTATCATCCATAAAGGAAGCAAAAGGTCATTACAAAGACAGAGGAGAAATAAAAGATCAAAATGGATGTCAGAAGAGACTCTGAAAATTGAACTACAGCACAGGGAGGACAAAACAAAGGAATGCAATGCTGAAGTATAAAATCTAAACAGAAGATTTCAAAGGGTAGCTTGAGAAGACAAAGAAAATATTATAAAGAAATGTGCAAAGACTTGTAATTAGGCAACAAAAAGGGAGGAACACACTCAGCATTTCTCAAGCTGAAAGAACTAAAGAATAATTCAAGTCTTGTGTTACACAAAGATTCTATGGGTAAAAATTTTGAATGATACAGAACACATCAAAAGAACACAGAAAGAATACAGCAACTGTACAAAAAAGAATTTGTTGACATGGAAACATTTTAGGAAATAGCATATACTCAAGAACCAATGGCACCCTATTGGTGGAATGGAAAATCAGTACAATCACTCTGGAAGGCAATTTGGCATTT
>NW_006404226.1:2981-3539 GCF_000299155.1 Elephantulus edwardii
AGCACAGTAGGGGAAGGCCCTCTATGAGGTAGATTGATTCAGTGACTGGGGTGATCATGATGGGTGTATCAGAGATGGTGTGATTGGCACAGGACAGCAGAGTTTAGGGCTGTTGTACATAGGGTTGCTATGAGACGCAAACAACACCAATTGTTGTTGTTATGTGCTATCAAGTCGCCTGCAGCCTATAGCAACCATATATACAGGAGCTCTGAACCCTGCCCTGTCCAGAGCCAGTCTCCCTAATTCCAGCACACAAATCCCCGTCTTTCCAGATACCGTATCAATCCATCTCATCCGAGGTCTTCCTCTCCTGTGCTGTCCCTCCACCCTTCCAAGCATGATGTCCTTCTCCAAGGACCAGTCTCTCCTGGCTATATGCCCAATGTATGTGAGATGGAACTTCAAAATTCTAGCTTCCAAGGAAAGACTTGGTTTCACCCTCTCCAAGACAAACCTATTTGTTTTCTTGGCAGTCGATGATATGTTTAAGACTCTTCTCCAGCACCACAACTCAAAGGCATTGATTCTTCTTCTGTCATCCTTTGTCATTGTCCA
>NW_006404227.1:0-3126 GCF_000299155.1 Elephantulus edwardii
AAATCAAAGTCATATTTTGGCTCCTGTGGATTTGGTTTAATTTTCCTCAGCTTCAGCTTGAATTTGCATATGAGTATTTGGTGGTCTGTTTCGCAATCAGCCCCCGGCCTAGTTTTCACAGCTGATATTTAAAAAAAAAAATCAGTGGAATTGCTGTACAGTGACAAAGAAAACATGGATAAGGAAATTAAGATTAATACCATTTACAAAATCAACCACAAATTGAGATACTTGGAAATAAACCTAATTAGAAGCACAAAAGACCCTTATTAAGAAAATTACAAAGCTCTATTGGGAGAAACAATAAGCAACTTAAATAAATAGAAAAAATATTCCTTGTTCATGGATAGACAGGTTTGATAATGTGAAAATGACAATGCTGCCCAAAGCAATCTATGTTTAATGCAATCCCAATACAGATACCAAATTTCTTTTTTCAAAGAGATCGAAAAGGCAATTAGAAAGTTTATGAAAAGGAAAGAACTATAAGTAAGTAAAGTGCTTCTGTAAAATAAGAATGAAGTGGGAGGCATAGCACTTTCTGATCTCAAAACCTACTACACAGCTATAATAACCAAAACAGCGTGGTACTGGTATAATGACAGACATATTGACTAACGGAACAGAATTGAAAACCCAGAAATTTACTTATCTACCTTTGGTTAACTGGTGTTTAATAAAGAAATACCACCTTTCAAATGTAGAAACAATAATCTCTTCAACAAATGGTGTGGGCAAAACTGGGCTTCTACATGCAGAAAGCTCAAGAAGGATGTACATCTCACACCATACACAAAAATCAACTCCGAGAAGTGGGGGTAAAACTCAAAATCATAAAGATCATAAGATAGAAAATAAGACCAAACTTAGAAGGTCTAGCCATGATATAAATAGACTGGAAAATACAGCCAGAATTGCACAACCGGGAGAGGATAATATTGATGAATGGGCCCTTCTAAAGACTAAGTTCCTATGTGAATAAAAAACTTTTTCCAAAAGTGTGAAATGAAAACCTATAGACAAGGAAAAAAGCATTTGGCAATTCCATGTCTTGAAATGGGTCTCATAATTAAAGTTTATAGAATCCTACAGGGCCTCCAGAAAAACAAAAACAAAACAAAACAAAAAACTAATTACAAAATGGGCAAAAGACATGGAAAGACTTTTTACAGAGGAAGACACTCAGATGGCCAAAAGACACATAAAAAAATTTGATTAAAATCACTTACAGTTAGTGAGATGCAAATCAAAACCACAAAGAGATACTATCTCATCCCAGTAACAATAGCAAAATTTAACAGGACAACAAGTAATACCCTTTGAAGATGATTTGGAGAGGTTTGAATTCTCATAAGCTACAGTGAAATTGTAAATGGTACAACCACTCAGGAAGGCCATTGGGTATTTCTTCAAAAAGCTGAACATAGAAAGTCCGTATAACTCAGCTATTTCACTGCTAGGAATATTCATTAAGGGGGTAGGGAGAACAAAACAACAAAACCCAACACAGAATAACAACTGAGACACAAACAATGTTCATAGCACTGCTATTCACAGTTTAAGGACATGGACACAGCCAAATGTCTATCAACAAACTAATGGCTTGAGAAATTGTGTTGTATTCACATGTTGGAATATTATGTAGTACTTAGGAGCAACGACTTAAAAAATATTACTATATAACATGAGAGAGGCTGGAGAGCATTATCCTGAGTGAACTAACCCAATCTCGTAAGGACAAATACCGTATAAGACTATATTTTTTAAAAATAGAGAGATAACGAGTGAGTTTTGTATAAAAATCTAAAGGGAGAAGTGATCTGGGAAGGAGGTCTGAAGGTATGTAAGTGGCGAAATCATGAGGTCACAGATTTTGGTGAACAGAAAGAGGACATGAAAGAATTAGGGAAGTTCCAGTGGAGACCTGACAGGATGAGGTAATAGTGGCCATAAAACGATGGTGATTAATTTTATAAAATAAAATGCATATGATGATTGTACGAAATAAAATGTGAATGAAAGGATGTGTGAGACACAATGAATACGAATGAAACACGATGTGTATGAATTTTGTATGCAAACCAATATAAGATTAAAAAAATGAAAAAATATCATACTCAATCCATAAGCATTTTACATACTTTTCTAGACATGCATATACAATACTCTCACTATGTATTCACTCTCACACTGTTTGTCTTTCTATTTCTGGTCAATTGCATTTTTGTTTGCATATTCTTCAATGCACACAGACAAACACACACACACACACACACACATCCCACAACACAGAAAAACATTTTAATTCTGACATTTACAAAATAGTAATACAACTGGATCTATACTAGTTATTTCCTAAGGAGTGATCGAGTGCCTGGTTGCTCCCTGAAAGGTTGGTGGTTTGATCCCACCAGTTGCTATACACATGCAAGTTGTGCAATTTCCATCCTTGGAAACATTATGGGAAGTTCTACTCTGTCTTGTGATTCTCATGCGTGGGAGTCAACATCAGTGGTTTTGATCTTGATGAATAATTCTTTTTATTAAATCTGAATCCAGTGGTACTGTCAGCTATGGATAGAGTGAAGAGTGTAAAAGCCTCTGAATTGTTTTGTTGTTGCTACATACAGCCAAGAACAGACTAATATCTGAACCTCCAGGGGGTTTTCAGAGTCACCCAGGGAGAGACTGTCCATCTTTTGACCATAGAGGAGTTGGTGGATTAGTACCTGTTTGGCTTGAAAGCACAACTCCTTGCCACTACATCACCAGATAAATGTTATAGGGGAATGCTAAATGCAAGCCCTCTTATAATAGTGTTTGGTTTGCATGATATCCCACAAAGAAGTTTCATTCAAATAGGTGGTGTTAGCATGGTATTTTAAATGCTTTTCCAAAATCAGGAAAAAAGAGGAATAAGCATGTGTTACTCATGGCAGCTGGTAGGGACTTTGCTACTAAACCAAAAGCTGAACCACTCTGGCGGTTCAAGTCTACCAGTGGTACAATGGGAGAAATACAATCAATCTCCTCTCATGAAATTTACAATCTCTGAAACACACTGTTGTTGTTGTTGTTGTTATGTGCCGTCGAGTCGTTTCCGACTCATAGCGATCCTATGCACAA
>NW_006404228.1:0-1137 GCF_000299155.1 Elephantulus edwardii
TTTTTGTTTCTTGTAGTAATGTTTTGTAATTTTCTTGGAAAAGGTCCTTTGTACTTCTGGTTAAATTTATTCCCAAGTATTTAATCTTGTGATTAGTTATTGTGAAATCTGGCATTTTATTTTTAAATATTGTTTATTTTTAATTCATTTTTGCACACTTTCTTTCCTCCTCCCCAGGCCCCTCCAATGCACCCCTTGTTCCAGACTGTTGTCATGCGTATGATGCACACTCACATATTCCTTTTGGAATATCTGTTCTAATGTAGCATTCATTATCTACCCACTCTTTCCCCATTCCCTCCCCAACCCTCATGTCTGTCCTGTCTTATAACAGCAGTTTTACACAATGTTTGTCCTTTTGTGACAGATATTTCACTTAGCATAATGTTCTCAAGGTTCCTCCATATTATACAATGTTTTACAAGTTCATTGTTTTTCAATGCTGCATAGTATTCCATTGTGTGAAGGTACCATCGTTTTTCTGTTCATTCTTTGTTGATGGGTACTTGGGTTGCTTCCATCTCTTTGCTCTTGTGAATAACTCAGGAATAAACATGAATGTGCATACATCTGAGTGATGGCCCTCGTTTCTTTAGAGTATATTTCCAGTAGTGGAATTTCTGGGTCAAATGGTATTTTCTTTTCTTTTCTCTTCTCTTCTCTTCACCTTCATCTCCTTTTTTTTAGTCTGTTCTCCATTTGTTTATATAAGTGCATTAAAACATGTAGACATTATATAGTATTTTTCCCCTTGGATTTCCATTCATTCATTGTTGCATTTTTTCCCCTGCCCACCCTTCTCCCCCCAGTTCACTCTTCTCTTTGAAAAGTAAAAGAAAAAGTCTTTCATTGTTATAAAATCCCTCCCCCCAGATCCACTCCACTATGTAGCCTTCGTTCTGAACTCCTGTTATGACAATGATACCTAATCACATATCCTTTTTAAACAGATTTCTCCTTCATCTGTTTCAGTGCAGTATACATTATTTATCCCCTCTTTTCTTAGTTTTCTCCCAATCCCGATGTCAGTCTGTTTTACAACAGTGGCACCATGCAGTATTTGCCCTTTTTTTTTCTATAATTATATTTTATTAATTTTCATAAACATTTACAGAGATTTTGGGCTTCCACTCATTC
>NW_006404228.1:1722-2932 GCF_000299155.1 Elephantulus edwardii
TAAAACAACTATGAGATATCACCTCACCCCAGACAGAATAGCAAAATTTAACAGAACAGCAAGCAACAAATGCTGGCGAGGTTGTGGAGAAACTGGACCCTTATTCACTGTTGGTGGGAGTGTAAAATGTTGCAAACACTATGGAAGACAGTATGGCACATTCTCAAAAAGTTGCAAATAGAGATACCATTTGACCCAGCAATTCCACTCCCGGGAATATACCCCAAAGAAACCATAACTGCCACCCACGCAGATATATGCACACCATGTTTATTGCAGCTTTGTTCACAATAGCAAAAGAGGTGGAAACAACCTAAGTGTCCATCAACAAAAGAATGGATAGAGAAGCTGTGGTACATTCACACAATAGAATTTTACGCTGCATTGAAAAACAAGGAACTCATGAAGTATTATTAAAAATGGGTGACCCTGTAGGACATTATGCTGAGTGAAGTATCTCAGTCACAAAAGGACAAATACTGCATGGTGTCACTGTTGTAAAACAGAACCGACCTTGGGGTTGGGGGGAGACTGAGAAAGATGGGTTCAATAATGTATACTGCATTGAAACAGATGAGTGAGAAAACTGTTTAAAAGGGATATATGATTAGGTATTTTTGTCATGACAGGAGTCTAGAGCGAAGGCTACATGGTGGAGTGGACCTGGGGGAGGGTTTGTAAAACAATGAAAGAATTTTTTTTTACTTTTCCAAGAGGGTAGTGTACTAGAGGGGAGGGTTGGGAGGGGGGGAAAGTACAACAATGATTGAATGGAAGTACAAAGTCTCTGTAAATTTTTACTGAAATTAATAATAAATTTAAATCTGTCAACAATCTGTGTTATGCAGTTGACACAATTCTGCTTGCTGAAACTGAGAAGGACCTGAAGCGCTTGCTGCAGAGGGTCAAGGACTGCAGCCTCGAATATGAATTGAGGCTCAATGTCAAGAAGACAAAGATTCTCACCACTGGACCAGTTGGCAGCATCAGGATGGATGGTGAAGACTGAGATTGTTCACAGCTTTAGTTTGCTTGGCTCCACAGTCAACAGTTTCAGCACCAGTAGCCAGGAAATTAAAAGACATATTGCGATAGGAAAGTCTGCTGTTAGGGACCTCTCCAAAGTACTGAAGAGCAATGGTGTCTCTCTGGAGACTAAGGTGTATCTGATACAGGTCATGGTCTTTGCATCAGAGAGTTGGACAGTGAC
>NW_006404229.1:0-3100 GCF_000299155.1 Elephantulus edwardii
TTCATATCCTGTGTCCATTTTTCAATTGTGTTATTTACCTTTATCTTGTCATGGTGCTCAGGTACTTAATAAATTTTAGATATAAGTCCCTTGTCTGACATATCATTACCAAATATTTTTTCCCTATCTGTATCTTCCCTTCATACCCTGTTGGAGAAGTTTTTGAATGTACGTAAGGATTTGATTCTTAGAAGGTCCCACTCATCTATTTTATCCTCTCCTGGTCTGACAAATATTTTTTCCCTATCTGTATCTTCCCTTTATACCTTGTTGGAGAAGTTTTTGAATGTACGTAAGGATTTGATTCTTAGAAGGTCCCACTCATCTATTTTATCCTCTCCTGGTTGTAGATTTCCCAGGATGCTTGGACTACTGTTTATGTTGTGGATTAGGACTTCTAGAGTTCTTCCAAGCTTTTCTTTACTGATGTTTACAGCCTTTGGTTTTACTCCTAGGTCCATAATCCATTTTTAATAGATTTTTTGTATATGGATTGAAGTGTGGATCTTGCTTGAGTTTTCTGCAGATATTTTTCAACTTTGCCACACCATTTGTTAAAAAGGTTGTTATTTCCCCACTTAATTGATTTAATCTACTTGTCAAAGATCAGTTGATCATAGGTAGAAGGGCTGATTTCTGAATTCTCAATTCTATTTTATTCATCTATGTGTCTGCAATTGTACCAGTACCACGCTGTCTTGACCACCACAACAGTGTAGTAGGATTTGAAATCAAGATGCCTCCTACCTTGTATCTCTTTTCAAGGTGTGCTTTGCTTATTCGAGGATTCTTTCCATTCCAAATTAAATTGGAGATTGCCTTTTCCATATCCTTGAAGAATGGAACTGGTATTTGTAGTGGGATTGCATTCAATGTGTAATTTGCCTGTGGTTGTATTGTCATTTTCACAATACTGAGTCTTCCTATCCATGAGCAAGGAATATTCTTCCCCCTCTCCAGGACTCTTTCTGTTTATTGTAATAATGTTTTGTATGAAATAAAAAACAAAAAACCAAACACCAAAACCAATCAAAACCATCAACAAAACAAGGAGTTGGTTCTTTCAAAAGGTCAATAAAATCAACAAACCACTAGTAAAACTAACAAATGAAAAGAAGGAAAAACCACAAATAATCCGAATAAGAGATGAAATGTCACAATAGAAAAAACTAAAATAAAAAGACTAACATTGGAATATTATGAAAAATTATATTCAAAAATTAAAATATAGAGAAAATGGACAATTACTTAGAAATTCACAACCTACCTAAACTAACAACAACTAAAATTGAACACCTGAACAGACCCATTACAAAAGAAGAAATTGAAAAGGTACTAATACAACTTCCAGTCAAAAAAAAAAAAATTTATCAAACATCCAGAGAAGAACTATCACCAATCCTGCATAAACTATTTCAGAAAATAGAAAAAGTTGGAATTCTTCCAGACTCATTCTATGAAGTACACATATCCTTGATTCCAAAGGCAGGTAAAAACACCACCAAAACAGAAAACTATAGGCCAATATTTCTCATGAACATAAATGCAAAAATTCTGAATAAAATCCTGGACAATAGAATCCAACCATACATCAAAAAAATAATTCACCATGACCAATTGGGATTCATAACAGGTATGCAAGGATGATTCAGCATAAGAAAAAACAATCAATGTCATTCATTACATTAACAAAGCAAAGAACAAGAACCACATGATCCAATCAATTGATGTAGAAAAGGCCTTTGACAAAATCCAACACCCTTTCCTGATTAAAACTGTCAACAAAATAGGATTAGAGGGGAATTTCTTCAAAATAGTAGAAAGTATATACACAAACCCGAGAGTCAACATTGTTCTCAATGGAGAGAGATTAAAGGCATTCCCCTTAAGAACAGGAATTAGGCAAAGATGCCCACTATTTCCCCTTCCATTCAATATTGTATTGGAAGTTTTACCGATAGCAATAAGGCAAGAGAAGGAAATAAGAGGTATCCAAATTGGCAAAGATGAAGTAAAATTATCTCTCTATGCAAATGATATGATAGTTTACATAGAAAACCCTAAAGACCCAGCGAGAAAACTACTGGACCTAGTTGACCAATTCAGCAAAGTGGCAGGATACAAGATCAACATACAAAAATCAACTTAATTTCTCTACAGTGATGAAAAGAATACATAACGGAAGCTGAGAAAAACAATACTCTTTGCAATGACTAATCACAAGATTAAATACTTAGGAGTAAATCTAAACAGAAATACACTCTTAACTTAAATGAAACACCTGTTATTGACTCCAAACACTACTGAGATGCAAACATTAAAATGTTTGAAGATCTATCCCTCTTGACTACAAGACATTGCATTCCCTATACTTTTTCTTTCTCCAACATCTTGAGCTTCCTTGAAAATGCTATCATGAAATCAAAACTATTTGCATTGAATATTGCATAGCCCAAATTTAAGAAAGAGTGACAGTATGCTGAGTAGAGTATGCAGAAATTTTAAAACAGGATTTGTGTCTGGCCATAACATGTAAAATGTGTGTTACAATAGAAATTCAAGTTGTAAATGTCACTTTGTAGTTCTTTCAACAAAGTACTCCATTAGGGTGATTATTGTTGTTGTTGTTGATATTGTTTTTGCTGGAAATGACCCATAGATAGCCCTCCAGCAGGTCTTCAGAGACAATTAATAGCCTAAAAGGAGATTTCCCATCTTTCTGCAGCAGAGCAACAGGTGGATTCAAACCGCATGCCTTTGGGATTGCAGTGCAGTTTCTTACTCTTTATTCATCATTATCCAATGAATGTTTAAGATGACACATAGGATGGAAGGGTCTGTTCAGTTCTGAAGATTGTGTGACAGCTCTGATTATTTTCAAAGACTTAAAAGAGAACTGAAAGCATATTGTAGCCAGAACATTTTCTTTTAATTTTTAAATTCACATGCTTATGAAGGGGGAGGAAGATGGCGGAGGTGGAGAGCACAGTGTGAAGAGCCAGAGAGATAGCAGCCTGCGTAGAGAGGATACCCGAGAGTACTTTACGCTCTACAGAGACTGACCATCACAGCGTGACGCGAACAGTAGGATTTTGAATCA
>NW_006404230.1:0-632 GCF_000299155.1 Elephantulus edwardii
GCATAGGGATTTGATTCTTAGAAGGTCCCATTCATCTATCTTATCTTCTCCTGGTTGTAGGAAGAAGTAATTCTTTAAGAATCCCAGAGATTCTGGACTAGATTTCTTAGTGCAACCTGGCATCAGCGCCAAGATATCACATGTGATTATAGGACAAGGTTGTTTCTGCTGGTCTACCTCCCAAGGAGGGTCCAGAAATTACATAATTACATAGCTACAGTTTCCAGCTAAGCCTCAGGCTACCATCTCTCTAATTTCTTTCTGTAGCCTTACTAGGGTGTGTGTGTGTGTGTGTGTGGTGTGTGTGTGTGTGTGTGTGTGTGTGTGTGTTTGTGTGTAAGCAAGAGTAGGTATATTCATATTTGTTCTGCTAAGATTAATAGCAGACCAGTTACATGAAGCTCAGAGTCAACATCGTCCCAGATGTTGGATTTGCTGTGTAACTCCATGATTTCCAACACCACCTGTTCCTCCTTCATTCAGTTCCCTCACTCCTCTACCGCCCTTGGGTTGGTGATTCGCTGGAAGGTCTCCCAAAGACTCAGAGCCATCAGGGAAATGACACAACTGTAGATATGCAGACCTGTTTTGCAGAGACTGGTGAGCTTAGGTGGGTGCCTCAAAAAAAGAGA
>NW_006404230.1:3490-4447 GCF_000299155.1 Elephantulus edwardii
AGTTGGTGGTCAATCCCCGAGGGCACACGGTTCAAGGCCACCAGCTGCTCCATGGGAGAAGGATGGGCAATCTCCTTTCATGCTATTGACTGCCTCTGAAAACCTTCCAGAGGGTCAACTATGGGTCGGTTCTGACTAGACGGTAAGAAACAAATCACACAGGAGATTTCCTGTCTTGCTCTTGCGGAGCTGTTGAGAGATTTGAACCGTGCCTTTGAGTTAGCTACATAGCTCCTTGCTCACTATTATTGTTGTGTGCTATCGAGTCAGACTGACCCATAGCTGACCCTCCAGCGGGTTTTCAGAGTCAACTAATTGCATGGGAGAATATCACCCATCTTCCTCCCACAGAGCAGCTAGTGGATTCAAACTGTATGCCTTTGGGATTGCAATGCACCTTCTTGCCACTAGGCCACCAGAGCTTCCTTCTTACTCATTTTTCATCACAATGTCCTTTAAGTTGAGACCATTTACATTGTAGATACACATATGAAGGAACAAGAGGATAGGATTGAAAAACAAAGACTTTCATATCCTCAGGAAGTCACCAAACTCTCCACATGCCCCACAAAGCCTTCTACCAAAATTCCAAAGTGCTCAGTAGACTTATCTTGAGTTTCAACTCTTCTAGGGGGAAAAAAAGATGTTGTTGAGCACATGTTAGTCAGAGGCCAGTCTGCATGAAGAAAGAGGGGAAAATAAAGAGCCTAGACATGGAAGAAACTAGGGGCATTGCATCCTCGCCTTGGCTTTCAGCCCCTTGCACATAAGTCACTAATGTGATTTCCCTCTCTTTTCTTGGTATTGCTCAGATTCCTAGGGGTCAAGTTGAAATCTGTAACTTTCAAAGATTCTGTTTTCCATGAAGAAATGCTCAAAATCCCTAGCCCTAAGAGAGATGCAAATTAAAACAACTATGAGATATCATTTCACCCCAGTCAAAATAGCAAAATTTAA
>NW_006404231.1:0-1235 GCF_000299155.1 Elephantulus edwardii
ATGAAAATTAATAAAATATAATTAAAAAAATAAAATAGATTCTTTCTTATACTTAACTTCCTCTAGAATTTATTTGATGCTTAATTTATTTGATGTAATTCTAGTGTCTAAATAGATTCTCTTCCCCTCACATGTCTGAACAAAATTATTGCATAAACCAATCTTTTTCCCCCAGATTTTAAAAAGTTTATATTGGTTTATTCACAACATTCATATACATTGTATTTCACATTATTCTTCATTCATATTATGTTTCATATAATCATTCCCATGCATTGTTGTTGTTGCTGTTGATTGCTGTCGAGTTGAGCACGACTCGGAGTGACTCCATGAACAAAAGTCCTAAAGTCTTTCCACGACCATTGCTATTTATTTTCACAGAGTTTCCAGAGGCATACTGTTTAGGAAGTGGATGCCACTCCTGCTTCCCATGCATTATGTTTTATAAAATCAATCACCATTGGACCTTGCCCATCATTACCCAATCTTGTCAGATCCCTGCTGGATCTTTCCCATTTCCTTTACTCCCTCTCCCTCCACCCACAAAACTGAGCAACCCTGTGGGTTTCACTCATACCCATCCTCCCTCCTCTGCTCTCATCCTTTCCCCCTTAGGTCCTCATATGTATTACAGTTGTTATGTGTCATTGAGTCACTTGCAATTCATAGCGACCCTATGTACAACAGCTCTGAACCCTGCTCTAACCCGTGCCAACCTCATTGTCTCTGACACACCTACCCCCATTACCCTAATCACTGAATCAGTCCACCATCTCATCAAGGTTCTTCCTCTCCTGTGCTGTCCCTCCACCCTCCTAAGCATGATGTCCCTCTCCAAGGACTGGTCACTTCTTGCAACATGCCCAAAGTATGTCAGATGAAGCTTCAGAATTCTTGCCTCCAACTAGCAGCCTGATTTCACCCTCCCTAGGATGAACCTGTTTGTTTTCCTAGTTATGTTGTTGTTATGTGCCGTCGAGTCGATTGCGACTCATAGCGACCCTATGTACAACAGCCCTAAACCCTGTTCTATCCTGTGCCAATCGCACTGCCTCTGACACACCCATCCCAATTACTCCAGTCACTGAATCAATCCATCTCATAGAGGGTCTTCCCCTCTTGTGCCGTCCCTTCACCCTACAAGCATGATGTCCCTCTCCAAGGACCTGTCCCTTCTTGCAACATGCCCAAAGTATGTCAGACGAAGCCCCAGAATCCTTGCCTCCAAGGAGTTG
>NW_006404231.1:3390-4286 GCF_000299155.1 Elephantulus edwardii
TCCCATTCTTCTCAGAGTCAGCCACAGTTTGTTATGATTCACACAGTCAAATGCCTTTGCATAATCAATGAAACACAGATAGACATTCTTCTGGTTTTTCTAGTAGTCCATGGTATATTCAATACTCTTCTCCAGCACCACAGCTCAAAAGCATCAATTCTCCTTCTATCATCCCTAGTAATTGTCCAGCTTTCTGATGAATAGCAAGTAATTGCAAAGACTATGGCCTGAATCAGGCACAACTTAGTCTCCAGTTATCCTTCTATTTTTACAACAATGGTCTTATGCAGTGTTTGTCCTTATGAGGCCAAGTTAGTTCACTCAGCATAAAGTTCTCCAGTCTCTCCCAATTTATGTAGTGTTTTCCTGTGTCATTGCCCCTGAGCACTGCATAGTATTCCACTGGTCACAAGAAAAAAAAATTGTCAGAAGTTGACGTGTTTGGAATCACAGAAGCCAAGAAAGCTTCCGATACAAGCTGCTGGATCATGGGTTGGACAATGGAAGATATTTTCTGAAGGGACTTGGCAAATGTGAAGGGTTATCCTGGTGGAGTGTGGAGCTGGGAAGTAAGTGGGTCAAGGGACTGGGCTAAGGGTGGGGTCAACACTGTAACTAATGGTTAACTCCACAAGGAGGGATTTATCTTTCACTGCTCCACAAATTGCTTGTCTGTCAGATACTCCTCTAAATCTGAACATTCAGATTAAGACAGACTAGGAAGAAGGATTGGCCACCCACTTCTGAAATAGCAGGCCTCTGAAAACCCTATGTACAACAGAACACACACAGACTAACAGAAAGAGCAACCTAGGTAGAACTATCAAGTATGGAAATACAAAGGAGGAGGAACAGTTTGTAAGCAGACCCTAGTGATTGGAACATGGAATGTGAGA
>NW_006404232.1:0-3087 GCF_000299155.1 Elephantulus edwardii
TTCTGCAGTTAGGGTTGTGCCATCTGCATAATACAGATTGTTGATGAGTCTTCCTCCAATTCTGATGCCATATTCTTCTTGAATTATTTACACATCCACATTAAGTATGGTGAAAAGCTAAAATCCTCGCATACTCCTTTCTTAATTTAAAACACTGCACTATATTTTTTTTTTACACTATATTTGTGTTCTGTTTGAACAGCTTCTTCTTGGTCAGTGTTCATGTAATGCATGAGCACTATTAAGTGTTGTAGAATTCTATTCTTCACACGTTACCCATAATTTACTTTAGTTGTCGTTGTTGTTGTGTATTTTTGAATAGAACTGAACCGACTGACCTTCCAGTTGGTTTTCAGAAGCATTAAGTCACATAGGAGTTGATTGCCCATCTTTCTCCTGTGGAGCAGCTGGTGAATTCGAACTGCATAGCTTTGTGTTGTCTGCACAGTTCCTTACCACTAAGCCACCGACGTAAGTGTAGTGTGTGTGCATAGTCAGTAAAGCATAGTTAAACAACTCTCTGGTATTCTGTGCTGTCAGCCAAGATCCTACTGTTTAATTAGCAGTATTCCTTATTCTATGTCCTTTTTGAATCCAACTTAAATTTCAGACAATTTCTTAGGGATTTACTGTTCAGCCCTTTTTTAATTGTTTGCAACAAGATTACCTGCTTGTGGTTCTATAATTTCCAGTTATTGTTCCATAATTTCTGCTTTCTATTGGGTCACTTTTCTTTGGAATGGGGAGTGAATGCAACTTTGATTAATTTAGTTATTTAGAATTTTTTTAGGCTTCATTCGGTGTTTCAAAATTTCTGCTTCCTTATTTTTTTCACCTCATGGTTTATCCATTTTATTTATTTTTTTTAAATTGTTTTTATTTTACCTTTTTGCAATTGTTCCTGCACATTTTGTTACACAACACCAGGGACCCAGTCCACACAGTGTGATTGTCCTGTCCCCTCACCCATCCCAGTATGCGTTGTCTCTCAGTATTCTCCTCTTCCCTCTGCCTCTCTTGTAACCATACTAGATTCATTCTCTGTGCGTTTAACCTTAACTTATGTAAAGTTATATAAGTTAACCTTATTTTTCTTGTTGATTGCCCTTGAGTTGACCACGCCTCATAGCATCCCTAAGAACAAAAGACCTGAAGCCTTTTGATAACTGTTGTTTCTCAAAGTTCAGTTTTCAGAGGCGAGTTGTTTAGGAAGTGGATGCCACTCCTACTTCCAGCCTTACATATTGTTAACTCTAGTAAGTTTTTATCTAACTTTTTATAACAGTGGTCTTAGTATTTGTCCTTTTTTGACTGTTTTCACTCAACATAATAACCTCTAGACTCATCCATGTTGTGTAGTGTCTCATGAGCTCTTGTATAGGATTCCATTTTGTCATTGTACCATAGTTTCTCTGTCCATTCATTCACTGACAAACACTTGGGTTATTTCAGTCTCTTTGCTAGTGTGAATTAGTGCTGCAATAAATGTGGGCGTGTGTATATCTGTTCATGTTGCTGCATTTATTTCTTTAGGATATACTCCTTGTAATGGAATACTTGGATCAACTGATACTCTATATTTTCAAATTTTAAGGAACCACGAAGCGATTTTCCATAGTTGAGCCATTTTATATTCCCACCAGCAATGTTTTGAGAGTTCCCGATTTATCCATATTTATATATGATATAATTATTAATTATAGATTATAATATTTAATGAGCCCAGATTTTTCTGTTGTTTCTTATTAATGTAATATATTCTTAATTATTATCAATAGTGTAATTAGTATATTATTAGTAACATATACTATAATTAATACCATTAATATTATTTGCTAAAATAACCGGGGCAATTGGAGTAGGTGTATCGGAGTCACACTGGCTCAGAATAGGGCAGGCTTCAGAGCTGCTATATGTACATAGGGTCTCTGTGGGCCGCAGGTGTCTCAGCAGCACATAACAACAACAATAACATACTTTTTATAGTTTTTTTCTGAGGGTACTAATTAAAAACCTTTTTGAAGTCCCCTTGTTTGATTTTTTGTGTTTTGGATTTGAATTTTTTTTTTCTTCTCTCATATTTCTGTTTCAGTCTTTGTAGACACTTCTCATTGGTTATCTGCTTGTGGTTAGTTAAGAGTAGTGCACTTGAAAGCTGAGTGAAAATTCTTTATGCAGCAAGACGGAACATATGGACCGATGCTAGAGATTACTTATTGATCATTCAAAACTGGAAACTCACACTCACTGCTATCCAGTCAGGACTGACCCTCATAGCTGACGTGGGTTTTCAAGGGACTGTCAGTCACATGGGCAGAGGTCTTTATCTATGGAGCCACTGGTGGATTTGAATAACCAGAGTGGTCACCTTTGGCCTAGCAGCCCAACTCTCTGTGTTCTTGGACACCAGAGCTACCTTTGTCTTTTCTTAAGACAGATTTTTTTGTGCATGGTTAAGCTTGATGGCAAATTATCTTAAGCTTATAGAGTAAGAAAATGAATTCTTTTGTTAGCAGATAACCACGAATCTGTGGGTTTCTTTTTTCTGAAACCATTCCGAGACTGTGATTTGAATTACTGCTTTGTTGTTGTCAGGTGCTATCGAATTAGGTTCCACTCAGTGGAATGAAGCCCTGCCCTCCTTTTCATTGTCGTGTTTGTCATTGTGTTTGCTACTATGTCAGTCTATCTCATTGAGGGTTTTCTTTTCCTCTGAACCTCTGCTTTGTTAAACTTGTTCTCCAGGCACTGGTCCCTGTTGATAATATATCTAAAGTACATGAGATGCTGTCACATCTAATGACCATTCTTGCTAAACTTTGAAGATAAATTTGCTTATTCTTCTGATGTTTGTGGTATGTTCTGTATTCTTTTTTATTTTTTTGACCCTAAGTCAGAGACACCAATTTTTCTTAAATCTTTCTTATTCATTGTTAAAGTTTATCATTTGATTTTCTGATTGCTGCTTTCTTGGGCATTGACTATAGATCTAAATAAAATTCTTGACAACTTCAGTCTTTTCTCCATTTATTGTGATGTTGCTTATTGGTCCTGTTGTGAGGATTTTTGTTTTCTTAATGTTGAAGT
>NW_006404233.1:0-1039 GCF_000299155.1 Elephantulus edwardii
AGAAAGACATTTCCAGCACAGTGTGTCACTCGAGGGCTTCAGTAGGTAAGGGGCTGCGCTTTGGTAACACAACGTTGCATAGATCTTTACGTGCACTTTTATCCTCATTTGCTATGTTGCCTACAAGGAGAAAACACAGATTACTGTGAATTCCATCTGACACACAGGAGAGTTTTAGAGAAATATACTTTCATTCCTTCTGAAAGTCATTGTGTATGTAACTCACAGAGTGTACTTCTTTCCATGCCTGCTTTTCAGTCAAATCCCGTGTGGTACGAATTTGCTTCTACTTTTGATACCGTTGTTAGTAAACGATACATCTTTCTGTGAAACACACTCAGTACACAATGTGGGTGACATTTTTGGGATGAATTTCAAGGAACGAAGGAAGAAGAACTTCTGGAAATCCAGTGTGGTACGAATATCACCGAAATGTCATATACAGCAGAACATCACTACGTTAAATCATTCATTGTTCAGCAAGACGCAGATTACACAGAAAGACATTTATTACACCGTGTGTCCTTCGAGGGCTTCAGTAAGGAAGGGGCTACGCTTTGCGAACATAACGTTGCATAGGTGTTTATGTGCATTTTTATGCTGAATTGCTATGTTTCCTAAAAGGAGACAACACAGATTACTGGAAGTTCCGTGTGACACACACGAGAGTTTTGGAGACAAATGCTTTCATTCCTTCTGAAAGTCTTAGTGTATGTAACTCACAGAGTGTACTTCTTTCCAGGCCTGCTTTTCAGTCAAATCCCGTTTGGTATGAATTTGCTGCAACATTTGATACCTTTGGAGAAACACAGTACACAATGTGGGTGAGATTCGTGGGAAAAATTTCTAGGAGCGTAGGAAGAAGCACTTGTGGAAATCCCGTGTGTTACGAATATCACCGAAAAGACATATACAGCAGAACAACCGTACGTTAAATCATTCATTGTTCAGCAAGAGGCAGATTGCAAAGAAAGACATTTCGAACACAGTGTGTCATTCTAGGGCTTCAGTAGGTAAGGGGCTGCGCTTTGCAAACACA
>NW_006404233.1:2024-3023 GCF_000299155.1 Elephantulus edwardii
AGAGTAGATTATAAGGGAAAGCAAATAAGATTTAGTGCTGTTTTCTCAGCAGAATACAGTAGAATGACATATATCAAACACTCAAAGAACAAAACTGTCAACTAAGAATACTATACCCAGCAAAATTGTCTGCCAAATATGAAGGAGAGATCAAGACATTCTCAGATAAGCAGAACCTAAGGGAGTTTGTAAAAACAAGACCAGCTTTGCAGGAAACACTGAAATATATCCTTCTTACAGAGGTGCTACAGAAAGCAGGATGGACCAAAGAAACCAGCAAAAACACCAAAAGGAACTCAACAAAATGATAGCAATAAAACCATACCTCTCAATAATCACACTGAATGTGAATGGTTTAAATACCACTGAAGAGAAAAAGGAGTAGTACACTGGTTAATAAAACAAAATCCATCAATATGCTGTCTACAATAGACACACCTAAAAAGTGAAGATAAAGAAAGATTAAAATAAGGAGACAGAGGGAGGAGAGGCCAGGCTTCATTCTACTTGCATAACAGTGGGGAAATAACCAAGTTCTATCCACCTATGTCTCATAGGTATGAAAACCATGAGTCCCAGCAGTCCATGGGTCAACGCCATATTTAAAATCTGGAATTTGTAAGAAAACATGTGCAAACAGAGGGAGGTGGGGCCAGGCTTCATTCTACATGCTCGGCAGCAGGAAATACCCGAGTTCTATCCATCTATACCTCACAGGTACAAAAACTACAAGTCCCAGTAGTCCACAGGTCAATGTCATCTTTAAATTTTGACAAAAATATTTACCAAAGCTATAAGATTTATCAACCTCCCTGAAAAACTCATGTACCATTGAGAATTAAGTTACTTTGGGGAACAAACTGCTATCTGGCCTGACAAAGTGGGCCCCCCCAACTCAAACAACAGGAAGGTCCTGGGCATCTAGAGAGAGGTGAGAAGCCATTTCCAGAAGGGAACAACAGGCTTACTCCTACTTCATTCAGGTTTCCCCATACCCCT
>NW_006404234.1:0-507 GCF_000299155.1 Elephantulus edwardii
GCCATAGGGGGAAAAAAGAGAAGGAAATTTAAAAAAGTAAACAAATGATAGTAAAAATACAACATACCAAAATCTCTGAGATACAGCTAAGACAGTCCTCAGGGGACAGTTCATAAAAATAGGCAAACACATAAAAACTGAATGATTTAACTCAACACCTTCACCAAATAGAAAAAAAGAAACCCCAACAATCTAACTCAACAGCCTCTAGAAGAAATTATAAGAACAAGAGCTGAAATCAATGAGCTAGAAAACAGAAAAACAATTGAAACTATCAATAAGTCCAAGAGCTGATTTTTTGAAAGGGTCAAAAATATTAACTAAACATTGGCAAACTTGAAAAAAGGGAGAAGTGACATCACAACAAACTCAGAGGAAATTAAATCCAAAATATCAGAATATTATAAAAAGCTATATTCTGATACATTTGAAAACTTAGAGGAAATGGACAAATTCTTTGAAACTCATGCCCTTCCCAGATTGGCATGGAAAGATGTAGAATATTGA
>NW_006404234.1:1962-3031 GCF_000299155.1 Elephantulus edwardii
CAAATACAGTCAGAAATACACAATGTGAAGAGGATAAAATTAATTGGACCTTCTAAAGATTAACTCTCTGTGCTCATTAAAAAAAAGAGAGAGAGAGAAAAGAAACCAAAACCCACAAACATTTTCAACAGGGTAAAAAGAAAATCTACTGACTGGACACAAACATTCGGCAATACCATCACAGAGAAGGGTCTCAAAACAAAAGTTTACAGAATCCTACAGATCCTCTAGAAAAAAAAGGCTGATAATTCGATTACAAAAGAGGCAAGAGAAATGGAAAGATTTCACAAAGGAGGACATTCAAATGGACAACAGACACATGAAGAAATGCTCCAAAGCACTGGCAATCCAGGAGATCCAAATCAAAACCATAACGAGTTACCATCTAACTCCAGTAACAGTGGCAAAGTTTAGCAGGGCAGCATGTAATGGATGTTGGAGAAGATGTGATGAGATAGGAACTCTTTTACATTGTTGATGGGATTGGAAAATGGTACAACCACTCTGGAAGACAGTTTGGTGCTTTCTCAAAAAGCTGAGCACAGAAATTCCATATGCCCCAGCTATGTCACTGCTTGGAATATACCCTGAGAAAATGAGAACTGAGACATGGAGACTTGTACACCAATGTTCATATCAGCATTATTCACCATAGCAAAAATATGAAAACAACCCAAATGCCCAACCACCATCGAATGGATTAAGAATTTATAGTACATTCACACAACGGAATGCACGCAGGAGCAATGACTTTGTAAATTAGTACCTAATATGGGAGGGACTGGAGAGCATTATGCTAAGTAAACTAACTCAGTCTTACAAAGAAAAATACTGTATAAGGCCACTATTGTAGAACAAGTATGAGGATGGGGGGTCTTAGTCATAGGACTGCATAGTCTGATGGATAGATGGAGGGGTGGGTAAAAGAAAGGGGAAAGATCTGGTGTGAAAAACAAAGTCTACGGACTTTGTAAGTAAACCAGTATAAAATACACATAAAAAAAATAAATATTTCAACTCTCAAAAAATATCACATGCAAGCAAAATACTGCTGACAATTATTAAAAAA
>NW_006404235.1:0-1321 GCF_000299155.1 Elephantulus edwardii
GAGGTGGATTGATTCAGTGACTGGGGTAATCGGGATGGGTGTGTCAGAGGCAATGAGATTGGCACAGGATAGAGCACGGTTTAGGGCTGTTGTACACAGGGTCGCTATGAGTTGCAAACGACTCAATGGCACATAACAACAACAACAACAGTTGCTCTTCAGTACTTTGAAGAAGTCCCTGACGGCAAATTTTCCCATTGCAATAGTCGTTTTATGGTTGCTTAGTGGAGTGTACTCAGGGCAGGAGAGGGAATTCTATAACAATGAAACAATTTTTCTTTTACTTTTCAAAGAGAATAGCAAAGTAGGGCAAAGGTGGGCAGGGAGAAAAATGCAACAATGAATATATAGAAATCCAAAATCTCTGTAAACGTTCATTAAAATGAATTTCTAAAAAATGTTTTAAAAAATTAAAAAATAAAAACAACATGGCCCACTTGAGTCTGGTCCCCTTCAACAAGCTTTACAAGGAGAAGGCTTATCTATTATATTTATGGTGCAAAACCTATTCCAGTGAGGTCAAACTAAAAATACCAAACCTACCCTTCAATCTTGACCTAAACACTAACTTGGAATCCCAAACCCAAACTCTAAGCGACTAAATTCTACACAGCTCTGCCTATCCACAACCTAAAATCACAAGACCTAAACATAAACTTAGCCCTAAAACTTCTAAACTCTTAATGCCAAACCCTTAACTGTAAATACAAAATCATTCTGAACCCCAAAACATTAACCAAATCCCTAGCAAGCTGACCTGTGCCCTAATGCCCTTCACTCAGCCTCTCAACTCTTCCTAGTGTCTTACTCTGAGAAAATTGGGAATCCCAGAAGAATTGATTGTACTAATGTGAAACCTATACTTGGACCAAGAGGCAGTTGTCAGAACAGAGCAGGGTAACACTGCATGTTTCAAAACTGGGAAGGGTGTACGTCAGGGATGTGTCCTGTCTCCATACCTTTTCAACCTGTATGCAGAGCAGATTATCCAGGAGGCTGGGCTCTAGGAGTAGAACTGTGGCGTAAGGAATGGTGGAAGATCTATTAACAATCTGTGTTACGCACATGACACCACCCTGCTTGCTGAAACTGAGGAGAACCTCACGCACTTGCTGCAGAACGTCAGGGACTGCAGCCTTCAGTATGGACTGAGGCTCAATGTCAAGAAGACAAAGATTCTCACCACTGGACCAGTTGGCAGCATCGGGGTGGATGGCGAAGAGATTGAGATTGTTCACAGCTTCAGTATGCTCGGCTCCACAGTCAACACTCTTGGCACCAGTAGTCAGGAAATCAGAAACAATACTGCGATGGGAAAGTC
>NW_006404235.1:1716-3070 GCF_000299155.1 Elephantulus edwardii
TGGAAGGACAGCGCAAGAGGGGAAGACCCTCTATGAGGTGGATTGATTCAGTGACTGGGGTAATCGGGATGGGCAGTGCCATTGGCACAGGATAGAGCAGGGTTTAGGGCTGTCGTACCTAGGATCACTATGAGTCGTAAACGACTCAACGGCACATAACACAACAACAACAACAACAATCTTTCTTCAGACCTATTAACCTTGTAGGTGGATGGCATAAACCAAATGTTGAAACCCAAAAGCAAGTTCAATTCCTCCAGTGCATACTATACTTATTACCATACCATGTTGTTGTTGTTATTGTTGTTGTTATGTGCCATCGAGTCGCTTGCAACTCATAGCGACCCTATGTACAACAGCCCTAAAGCCTGCTCTACCCTGTGCAAATCGCACTGCCTCTGACACACCCATCCCGATTACCCCAGTCACTGAATCAATCCACCTCATAGAGTGTGTTCCCCTCCTGCGCCGGCCCTCCATCCTCCCAAGCATGATATTCCTCTCCAAGGACCTTTTCCTCCTTACAATATGTCCAAAGTATGTCAGACGAAGCTCCAGAATCCTTACCTCCAAGCCGAAGTCTGCTTTAACCCTCTCCAGAATGAATCTGTTTTCTTGGCAGTCCACGGTACATTCAATACTCTTCTCCAGCATCACAGCTCAAAGGCATCAATTCTCCTTCTATCGTCCCTAAGCCATTGTCCAACTCTCTGATGCATAACAAGTGATTGCAAAGACCATAGCCTGTATCAGACTCACCTTAGTCTCCAGAGTGACAACATTGCTCTTCAGTACCCTGGAGAGGTCCCTAACAGCACACTTTCCCATTGCAATACGTTTTTGTATTTCCTGGCTACTGGTGCCAAGAGTGCTGACCATGGAGCCGAGCCGACTAAAGTTGTTAACAATCTCAATCTCTTCATCATCCATCCTGATGCTGCCAATTGGTCCAGTGGTGAGAATCTTTGTCTTCTTGCCATTGAGCTTCAATCCATAGTGAAGGCTGCAGTCCTTGCCCTTCGGCAGCAAGCATTTCAGGTCCTCCTCAGTTTCGGATCGCAGTGTTGTGTCATCTTCATAACGCAGATTGTTAATAGATCTTCCACCAATCCTGATGCCATACTTCTCCTCATAGAGCCCAGCCTCTAGGATAATCTTTTCTGCATACAGGTTGAAAAGGTATGGAGATAGGACACATTCCTGGCATACGCCTTTCCCAGTTTTGAACCATGCAGTATTTCCTTGCTCTGTTCTGACGATTGTCTCTTGGTCCAAGTATAGGTTTCACATTAGCACGATCAAGTGTTCTGGGATTCCCATTCTTCTCAGTTTGTTATGGTCCACACAGTCAAAC
>NW_006404236.1:0-613 GCF_000299155.1 Elephantulus edwardii
GTGATTGGGACATGGAATGTGAGAACCATGAATGTAGGAAAATTAGATATCGTTAAGGAAGAAATGGAATGCATAAATATTGACATACTAGGCATTGGTGAGATGAGATGAACTGGCATGCGATATTTTGAGTCGGATGACCATATGATATATTACTCTGGAGATGAAAATGTGAGGAAAAATGGAATTGCTTTCATAGTTAAAAAAGTCATTGATAGATCCATCTTGAAGTACAATATTGTCAGTGACAGGATAATATCTATACGCATACAAGGAAGTCCAATGAATGCCACTATCATTCAAATATATGCACCAACAACCAGAGCCAAGGAAGAGGAGATAGAAGAGTTTTACCAACTTTTACAATCGGAAATTGATCGAACATGCAATCAAGATGCATTGATAATAATGGGTGACTGGAACGAAAAAGTCGGGAACAAAGAAGAAGATTCAGTAGTTGGAAAACATGGACTCGGTGACAGAAATGGAGCTGGAGAGAGAATGATTGAATTATGCATAATCAATGACTTATTCATAGCAAATACATTTTTAAAGAGACATAAACGCAGGTTATATACCTGGATTTCACCTGATGGTGTGCATAGGAATCAGA
>NW_006404236.1:2400-3090 GCF_000299155.1 Elephantulus edwardii
CCTTGGAGAGGGACATCGTGCTTGGGAGGGTGGAGGGACAGCGCAGGAGACGAAGCCCCTCTATGAGGTGGATTGATTCAGTGAGTGGGATAATTGGGATGAGAGTGTCAGAGACAGTGCGATTGGCACAGGACAGAGCGGTGTTTAGGGCTGTTGTACATAGGGTCGCTATGAGTCACAAGCGACTCGATGGCACATAACAACAACCATAATAATCAAAACCCACGGCCATAAAGTCCGTACTTGACTCATTATAACTCTACAGGACAGAGTGGACCTGTCCCATAGGTTTTCCAAGGCTCAGTCTTTACAGAAGGGAGCTCAAGCGAACTAGTGATTAAGGAGTCACACTGTCAAACATAAGGCAAGTGGTTCAAAACTCCTAACAGCTCCAAGGAAGAAAGATGGTCAGTCTCCTCTCATGTGATTTACAGCCGCTAAAAATTAAGGACCTCTTTTTTTTTTCTTCTCAGTTCAGAGGGTTTTTTTTTTGTTGTTGTTTTTTAATTGTTGTTAAATTTTATTAGTTTTAGTGAACATTTACAGAGATTTTGTGTTTTCATTCATTCATTTTTGCACTGTTTTCTCTACCCTCCTCCCCAGTTCATTCTTCTTCCCCTCCCCCGCAAATGTCTGTTTTAATTGTCCAATTGCCACAGTTCTTGTCAAAGCCAGTTCTGATTAATCTCC
>NW_006404237.1:0-519 GCF_000299155.1 Elephantulus edwardii
TCAATCCATATTAGAGGCTGCAGTCCTTGACCCTCTAAAGCAAGCGCTTCAGGCCCTCCTCAGTTTCAGCAACTTACTTCTCCAACTTACTTGCCTAATAAACCCCTTTCTCAGTAAAACAACTGTGATTCTGTGATCAACAATAAACAGACAAACCTCTTCCTTCTGCTGTGAGTGTAGAAACCCCATGGGGCTGGTTTAGGGGCTCTTTATCTTCTTTCTGCTCTGGGACTGGGAAGGACTGGGTTATTCTCACTTCCTCTTATTTTTTTTTTCAGAGAGACACTCATGCCCCTCTGCCCCCATGGCTCCTTTCCCCCCTATCTAGGCCATAGTCTTTGCAATTACTTGCTATGCAACTAAAAGTAGGACACAGGCTAGGCCTGATAAAAGGAGAATTGTGCACATCCATGTTTATTGCAGGTTTGTTCACAATAGCAAGGAGTTGGAAACAACCTAAGTGCCCATCAACGAATGAATGGATAGAGAAGCTGTGGTATATTCGCACAATGGAATACT
>NW_006404237.1:2044-2836 GCF_000299155.1 Elephantulus edwardii
CAGGGTGAAGTCTCTCTCAGGGAGGAGTGATAGGGAATGGCGAAGGACACACTGACAAAGGAGATTAATCAGAACTGACTTTGACAAGCACTGTGACAATTGGACAGATTTTCAAGGGGGGGGAAAGAAGAACAAACTAAGGAGGATGGTAGAGAAAATAGTGCAACAATGAATGAATGGAAACTCAGAATCTCTGTAAATGTTCATTAAAATTAATAGAATTTAATAAAAAAATGAAAAAAAGACTCAAGCAAGATCCACATTTCACTACATATACAAAATCCAACTCAAGGTGGATCATGGACCTAGGACTAAAACCAAGAACTATAATCTTCATTACAGCAAAGCTTGGAAGAATGCCAGAAGTCCTAATCCACAAAACAGTCTTTCAAGTATCCTGAAAAACCTACAACCAGGATAAGATAAAATAGATGAATGGGACCTTCTAAGAATCAAATCTTTTTGCACATCCAAAACCTTCTCCAACAGGGTAAAAAGGGAAGGCACAGAGTGGAAAAAAGTATTTGGCAGTGACATATCAGATAAGAGACTTGTATCTGGAAGTTATAAAATACTTGAGCACCACAGATAAAGTTAAATAATCCAATTGAAAAACGGGCACAGGATATAAACAGACACTTCACTGAAGACATTCAAAGGGCTACAAGTACATGAAGAAATGCTCAAAATCCCTAGCTCTAAGAGAGATGCAAATCAAAACAACTGTAAGATATCATCTCACTCCAGTCAGAATAGCAAAATTTAACAGAACAGCAAGCAACAAATGCTGGC
>NW_006404238.1:0-672 GCF_000299155.1 Elephantulus edwardii
CTATAGGGCTGACATGGAAACAAGTCTGAGTGAGGCTGTACTTTGAAAACAGATTGCCAGGACTCAAAAGCCTATTTGGTTACACACCAGCTCTGCTACTTTGCCCAAGCTAGCCTTAATGTGTCTGGGTTTCCTCAGCGGTTAAATATGGCAATAATAGGATTTCTGTGAGGACTAAATGAGGAAATATTTGTAAATTACTCAGGACAGAGGTGGGAACATAGTAAGTACTCAGTAAGCATTTACATATTGAACATGTTAGTTGCTTTGGTGAGCACTCAATGAGTTACAGAAAGAGTCAGGGCTCAGGCTTACATGCCAGAAGCCGTCTCCAACTGGAACTGTTTATCCCTGCACTTGAAACAGGATTCCTTTCCCTCCAGCACCCTTCCAAACATTATTATTAGTTATTAGTTGTTGTTAGATGCTGTTGAGTTGATTATGACCTATAATGACCCTATGAACAACAGCTCTGAACCCTGTCCTATCTGTACCATTCTCACACTTCCTGACACACTAAAGCCCATTGCAGCAGTCACTATGTCAATCCACTTGGTTGAGGGCCTTTCTCTTTTTAGTCAACCCTCTGCCTTTCCTTGCATCATGTCCCACTCCAAAGAATAGCTTCTCCTTTCAACACGCCCAAAGTACATGAAGCTTAGTCATTTTTAC
>NW_006404238.1:2157-3105 GCF_000299155.1 Elephantulus edwardii
GATACACAGTCAAATGCCTTAATGTAGTCCCAGGAGACAGTTGTCAGAACAGAGCAAGGAAACACTCACTGCATGGTTTAAAATCAGTAAAGAAGTGTATCAGGGATGCATCTTGTCTCCATACCTATTCAATCTATATGCACGACAGATGATTCAGAAGGCTAGTCTTTATGAGGAGGAATGTGGCAGCAGGATTGGTGGAAGAGTCATCAACAACTTGCATTATGCAGATGACACAATCTTGCTCACTGAAACTCAGGAGGATCTGAAGCACCTGCTGCAGAAAGTCAAGGACTGCAGCCTTCAATATGGATTGAAGCTCACATCAAGAAAAGATTCTCACTATTGGGCCTATTGGCAGCATCATGATAGATGGAGAAGAGATTGAGATTGTCAACAATTTCAGCTTGCTTGGGTGCACAATCAACACTCTTGAAACCAGAAGCCAGGAAATCAAAAGATTAATTGGATTAGGAAAGTCTGCTGTCAGGGACTTCTCCAGAGTCCTGAAGAGCAAAGATATCCATCTAGAGACTAAGGTACACCTGATCCAGATCATGGTCTTCACAATTACTTGCTATACATCAGACAACTGGACAACAAATAAGGATGACAGGAGAAGAGTTGTGGTGCTGGAGAAGAGTCACAAACTGCCAAGAGAACAAACTCTGTTCTGGAAAGAGTGAAACCAACTTGCTCTCTGGATGCAAGGATTTTGAAGCTCCATGTTACATACTTTGGGCATGTTGTCAGGAAGGACAAGTCCTTAGAGAAGGACATCACGCTTGGAAGAATGGAGGAACAATAGAGGAAAGGAAGACCCTGGTTGAGATGGATTGACTGGGATAGTAGGGACAGATGTGTTGGAGATAGTGAGTTTGGCGCAGAATAGCGCAGAGTTTGGAGCTTTTTTGCATAGGGTCACTATGAGATGCAGGTAATTCAAGG
>NW_006404239.1:0-3140 GCF_000299155.1 Elephantulus edwardii
CAAACACTGTCCACTATGGGTAATGATTAACGCATTTGACACATCAGTGTCACAGTGTTCAGCTTCCCAGCAACCACGAGTTACCTCTGTATGGCAATGTATTAGAGCATATTATTACTTAGGAGGACAGTCTGATGTAATAAAAAGAGATTGATCTGATGTAAGAAAAAAGGATTCATCTACCTAGGACACAATCTACCTCATATTTTATAGCTCTTGGTGTTCATATTTGCTTCTTTTGACCTTAGAGAGTTGATAGTTACAGGTTTCTCCTGAGGCGAGGTTATTGTAATGCATTACAGTTTTTGACATGTACTAAGTATTTTTCATTGTTATTACAGTTCCTTTCCTGTACTTTATATCTCTTTCTAGTTTTTGTTTGGTTTTCCCTTTGTAACTTTGATTATTCACATTTTCTAAGTTATATTATTTAAGCTTTCAAAGAAAACCATGTATATAAAAGGTGTTTTGTCATACTAAGTCAAAAGTGTTAAAAAAATTCAAAATGGGCAAATATTTGGCATCATTAAAAGCCAGTCTGAGTGAGAAGACACTTTAAAACTTTTTCTAGAAAGGGGTTGTAATTTAGAAAGTCAGCATCTAGTGAAATCAATGTTTTTAAAATTTCATTTGCCATGTGGAGAAAAGTTGTAAAGTCAGCACAGATTGAAGAAAAACTGTGTTCTGACAACTTAGTTATTCATGGGAGTGTGTCTAAAAGAAAGTCATTAAACTTAGATCAAAAGGGAAAGTCTCATGAACTTCATTCACATTGTTCATCTTGGTCTAGGATAGACAAAGGAGTAGGAGAGGATAGAGAATCTTACAGAATCATAAAGAGTTACTACAGAAAGGCATTTCTTGAGTGTAATGAAACATCACTGAAGATTTTACTGTGTTAGAGTTCTCTGGGATTTTTGTCTTTATTTCTATTTCTAGAAATGGAAAAAAACCAAAAAACAACAACCCCACCTCAAACCATAAAAACTGAGTCAGAGGTATGGATTTACTAATAACTATGTCCAGTCCAATGTCATGTTCTGTAAGTTGCTAATATCTTGGACTAAGTACATTTGTCTAAAACGTGGCAATAAATCAAGTTGTTGTTAGGTGCCATCGAGTATGCCTCATAGCGACCTTACGAACAACAGATCTGAATCCTGTCCTATCCCGTGCTGTTTTAACCCTGTTTGTGATACACTTGGGTCCATTCCTGCAGTCACTGTGTCAATCCATCTTGGTGGGGGTCTTCCTTTCTTTCACTGACATTCTAGCATGATATCTTTTTCCAAGAAAGTATGAGGGATGAAGCTTTGTTATCCTTGCTTTGAAAGAGCACTCTGGCTGTATCTTTTTCAAGTCATAACTGTTCATAAAGCAAAGGATGACTAAACGCCTTTTCTGTGTTATTGCTTAATACTTTCATCAAATAATTATTTACTTTATTAAAAAATAACTTTAAAAAGAAAGAATTTGTGTTCTAAGTTAAAACATACACAGTAAATTAAATTCCCATGAATAATGCTCAGTTTCATGCCACTGGCCACATTTTTTATAATGTGTCAGCATTCCCATTATTTCCATTTTTTTCTCTGTGTTCATTCTAGTTTCTCTCCCCTACTTTGCCCTTACTTTTGGGTAAGTATTGAACATTTGGTCTAACTTAGTTACTCTAATGACTTAGTAGATAAATGGAAGGTTGTCAAGGAAGGACAGACCTGTTCAGGCCAAGAAAGACAGTTTATTGAGGAGGAACTGCTGGGCTGGCTCAGAAGAAGAGAATAGTCACTACTTAGAGTGAGGTTTTAGATTGTCTTACATGGAAATTAGGAGAGGGGGTGTTTGTAGCTGGGGTTTTGTTGTTGTTGTTGTTTTATTCTTATAAGGGAGCAGACTGGGGGTCGTAGATAGTTATTTCTGGAGGAAGAAGGTGGAAAAGTTTTGCAGCCCTAACAGAGGAAAACAGAGTTACATCTGCAGCTTCCTTCCTATGGTTCATTTCAGTGGTTATTTTGGGAAA
Organism: Elephantulus edwardii; assembly: GCF_000299155.1. Classification (NCBI taxonomy): domain Eukaryota; kingdom Metazoa; phylum Chordata; class Mammalia; order Macroscelidea; family Macroscelididae; genus Elephantulus; species Elephantulus edwardii. The sequence goes on from NW_006404239.1 coordinate 2,021, forward strand.
GAGAGGGAGAGTAGCTCCACAGCCCTAACAGTAAGGATTTGCTTTGCCAAACCAAAGGTAGGCAGTTCAAATCCCTAAGACGCTATGGAGGAGAAAGATGAGCCATCTCCTGTTGGATAATTAATGGCCTCTGAAAATCCATGAGAGGATCAGCTGTGAGTTGATTCCAGCTTAATGAAAATAAGTTGTCGTTATTATGTTCCATTGAGTTGCCTTCGACTCATAGCAACCCTAAACCCTACTCAGCAGTCCTAAACCCTACTTTATCCTGTGTCAATCCCACTGTTTCTGACACACCTACCTCCATTATCCCAGTCACTGAATCAATCCATCTCATCAAGCGTATTCCTCTCCTGCACTGTCCTTCCACCCTCCCAAATATGACATCCCTCTCCAAGGACTGGTCCCTCCTTGCAACATGCCCAAAGTATGTCAGATGAAGCTTCAGAATCCTTACCTCCAAGGAACAGCCTGGTTTCATCCTCTCCCGGATGAACCTGCTTGTAATCTTAGCAGTCCATGGTATATTCAATGCTCTTCTCCAGCACCACAGCTCAAAGACATCAATTCTCCTTCTATCATCCTCAGTCATTGTCCAGCTCTCTGATGCATACCAAGTGATTGCAAACACCACGGCCTATATCAGGTGCACCTTAGTCTCCAGACTGACATCATTGCTCTTCAGTACTCTGGAGAGGTCTCAAACAGCAGACTTTCCCATTGCAATATGTCTTTTAATTTCCTGGCTGCTGGGGCCAAGAGTGTTGAATGTGGAGCCAAGCAAACTAAAGCTGTTAACAATCTTAGTCTCTTCACCATCTATCATGATGCTGCCAATTGGCCCAGTGGTGAGAATCTTCATTTTCTTGATATTGAGCTTCAATCCATATTGAAAGCTGCAGATAGTTTAGATAATTGTTTAAGGGGTCACATTACTCAGGTTGTTTTTCTTAGGTGTCATCCTAAGTCATTGTCTAACTCTCTGAAGCATAACAAGTAATTGAGAATGTTACAGACCGAGGGTCCCAAAGAACGGAATAATTTTATAATTATTAATAAAGAGACAAACAGCCAGGAATGTGATAGAGCAGAGAGCATAAAACAGGGGGCCAGCAGTTCT
>NW_006404240.1:0-560 GCF_000299155.1 Elephantulus edwardii
CTGTCAAGTTGACTATAACTCATAGTGACCTTATGAACATATCACTGCCCTGTCCTATCCTGGACCAATCACACTGTCTCTGACATACTTGCCTCCATAGCCATAGTTACTGTCTCAATCCATCTCATCTAAAGTATTCCTTTCCTTTGCTAATTCTCCACCCTTCTAAGCATGATGACTTTCTCAATAGAATGGTCCTTTTTGGCAACATGTCCAAATTAAATGGGCTTGACCATCAAATCCTTGCCTCTAGGACAGACTTGTTTCTCTCAACAGTCCCTAATTTGTTTGATACTCTTCTCCAGTACCACATCTCAACTTCATTAATTCTTCTTCTGTCATCCTGAGTCATGTTCAGCTCTCAGGTGCATAGCAAATAATTGAGAAATATCATGGCTTGTATCAGGCACAACTTAGTCTACAAATTGATAACCGTTGCAGGTATTCAGAGGTAGTTAACTGCAAGAGATGAGATGCTTATCCTTCTCCCATGAAGGAGTTGGTGGATTCGAACCACATGTCTTAAGAATTGTGGCTTAGCTTCTTACCACTAGACCACC
>NW_006404240.1:2140-3083 GCF_000299155.1 Elephantulus edwardii
AGGGTGAAATCAGGTTGATCCTTACAAGCAAGGATTCTGAAACTCCATCTGACATGCTTTGGACATGTTGCCAGGACGGACCAGTCCTTGGAGAGAGACATCATGCTTGGGAAGGTGGAGGGACAGTGTGAGAAAGGAAGACATTTGATGAGATGGATTTGGGCCTTATTTTTTGCTATTTCCTTCAAAGTAGCTTGAACTTCTTCTTTCATCACCATAGGGTCTTGCTCAAATGTTGTTTCATGAAATTCTTCTTTGTCTGCCAATTCCTTTTGATACAGTAACTCAGTATATTCTCTCCATCTTCTTTTAATACTTCCTGGATCACTTAATATTCTGCCGAAAGCATCCTTGATCATAGCAACTCTAGGTTTGAATTTGTTCTTCAGTTCCTTCAGCTTAAGAAATGCTGAGTGAGTTCGAGGCTTTTGATTTTCTGATTCCAACTCCTTACACATTTCATTGTAATATTTTACTTTGTCATCCCATACTGTCTTTTGAAATCTTCTATCCAACTCTTAAGTATCTTGAATTCTTCCTTGTGCTTTGGCTTCTCTGCGCTCCAGTGCAATTTTCAGAGTCTCTTCTGACATCCTTTTTGGCTGTCTGTCACTGTAGCTGACTCTGAGAAGAATGAGAATACCAGAACAGTTGATAGTGCTAATGAGAAACCTATACTTGGACCAAGAGGCAGTCGTCATAACAGAGCAAGGAAACACTGCATGGTTCAAATTTGGGAAGGGCATACGCCAGGGATGTATCCTGTCTCCATACCTTTTCAACATGTATGCAGAACAGATTATCTGGGAGGCTGGGCTCTATCAGGAGAAATGTGGGGTCAAGATTGGTGGAAGATCTATCAACAATCTGCGATATGCAGATGATACAACCCTGCTTCCTGAAACTGAGGAGGACCTGAAGCTCTTGCTGCAGAGGGTTTAGG
>NW_006404241.1:0-460 GCF_000299155.1 Elephantulus edwardii
CTCTCTGATGCATATACAAGTGATTGCAAAGACCATGGCCTGTACCACACGCACCTTTGTCTCCAGAGAAACGCTGTTGCTCTTGAGTACTTTAAAGAGATCCCTAACAGCCGACTTTCCCATGGCAATACGTCTTTTAATTTGCTGGCTGCTGGTGCCAAGAGTGTTGATTGTGAAGAAATCTCCCTCTAATCCTGTTTTGCTGACTGTTTTAATCAGGAAAGGGTGTTGGATTTTGTTAAAGGCTTTTACATTCCATTAAAGGAAAAGCTTTGAAGAACTCTACAACCAGGAGAGGATAAATGGAAACTTCTAAGAGTCAAATCCCTTTGCACATCTAAAAATTTCTCCAACAGAGTAAAAACGGAAACTATAGATTGGGGGGAAATAATTGGTAATGACATGTCAGATAAGGGACTTACATCTAGGATTTATAAAATACTCAAGCACCATAACAAGA
>NW_006404241.1:1840-3127 GCF_000299155.1 Elephantulus edwardii
TTTTGGGTTGGCAGTAAAACTCCTTTTTTGTTAGGTCACCACAACTTCCTCACTAACATATAAAGGTTAACATACTGCTTAAAGTATGAAACTGCTAACCTGAAAGTCAGTGGTTGGAAAATGGGCAGTTTCTTTCCATGAAAGTTTGTAGGCTTGGCTTCAGAAAATGTGTGGAAAGTCTCTATGAGTTGAAATTTACTCCATGGAAGTGGTTTTGGTCTTGGTTTTAATTTCTTAAAGATCACAAAGTGGAGAAGCCTACCTAAAGGAACACATACTTTGGAACAACACAATTCAACCCATAATAGCATCTAACAACTTCTCTCTATTTATCAACATCTTGACTCACCTCCTATCATGATCTATCACAAATCAATCTTAATTCAGACAGATAGTCACAGCAAAATGAGCAACAATAAACTTTATCAAATCTTAATCTTGTTGACTATACAATGAAGGCAAAATTCTTCAAACACAATGAGAATATCGACGGATGTGTATGTCTCTGTCTGGTGTCATAGTATCTGTGCATAAAGCACTCAAACTTGCATTGCATGGCAACTGTCAGAATTTATTGACAATATTTTTAATCACTGAATTTCCTGCATTTGAGAAGCTTCATTCCTTTTCTCTGGTATTTTTTTAAAAATATAGCTTATTTTTAACTTTAAAGCCATCCTGAAAGCTGTCAATTTTCTGATATGAATTTCTTTCTCTGAGTATCTACATTTCTGAAAATATCTGATAACTCAAATAAGATATAGTTAGTATCTCATTCTAAGAGAGTGGTTTTGACTTAACCATTCTGGTTTTATAAATTTTCAAGTTGTCAATTTGTGTTTTATTTTGTTTTGTTTTCTTACTATAATTAAAACTGTCAGTTTCCAGAGAACAAAGTGAATGACTGAGGCTCAACAAAAACAGAAGCATTCAGTTCTTGTGATTTAAAATTCATATAATTTACTGTTCATAAAATAATAACTGTCATAAAAAATATTTCTTTTTTTTTTACTCTTCCTTTTAGTAACTTAGCCACTAATAAGACATCTTGGTGACAATATTCTGTTACTTTTTTTTGTCCTCTGAACAAGTCATACAGTTCAGAAGTCACTTCTTTATAGGAACACCTTGCTGGGTGGTTCAAATAGCTACTGTTCTTAGCTAATTAATGAAACCTTAGCGTTTTGAGTACTCCCAAAAAGAAAGGTCTGGGAATTTTCTTAAAAAAATCCCTATGCACACCCAAAAACTTCTCAAACAGGGTAAAAAGGGAAGCCACAGACTGGG
>NW_006404242.1:0-637 GCF_000299155.1 Elephantulus edwardii
GGCACATAACAACAACAACAACAACTTTATTAGTCCTTGTAATCAAATCAATGTAGAGGAAAACTTACATAAAGTATGTTAACCCTGTACAAATGGGGGGAATATTAACATTTCTAGACTAACACGGCTGTTAATATCTTTACAATGCCAACTCAACACAGTACAACTGCGATACTTTTTCCAAAGTTGAAAGCATAATTAAGTTCAAAAAAATTAAATTTTATATACACACAGAGTATATGTAAGTATACAAAGTGTATATATATAATGTACATAATATAAACATATAATAACATTATATGTATATGTGTGTGTGTGTGTGTGTGTGTGTGTGTGTGTATAATGTTATTTTATGTCAAGAAGACGAAGATTCGCACCACTGGACCACTTGGCAGCATCAGGTTGGATGGTGAAGAGATTGAGATTATTAACAGCTTTAGTCTGCTTGGCTCCACAATCAACACTCTTGGCACCAGTAGCCAGGAAATTAAGACGTATTGTGATGGGAAAGTCTGCTGTTAGGGACCTCTCTAAAGTGCTGAAGAGCAATGGTTTCTCTCTGGAGACTAAGGTGTGTCTGATACAGGCCACAATCTTTGCAATCACTTGTTACGCATCAGAGAGTTGGACAATGACT
>NW_006404242.1:1882-3095 GCF_000299155.1 Elephantulus edwardii
GCTCTCTGATGCATAGCAAGTAACTACAAAGACCATGGCCTGGATTAGGCACACCTTAGTCTCTAGAATGACATTGTTGTTCTTAAATATTCTCTAGAGGTTCCTGACTGTAGACTTTCCCAGTGCAATTCATCTCTTGTTTTCCTGACTGCTGATGTCAAGAGTGTTGATTGTGGAACCAAGCTGAAGTTGTTAACAGGCTCAATCTCTTAATTGTATATCATGAAGCTGCCAGGTGGACCAGTGGTAAGAACCTTTGTTTTCTTGATGCTGGGTCTCAACATATATTGAAGACTATAGTTCTTGACCTTCTGCGGAAAACACTTCATGTTCTCCTCAGTTTCAGCCAAGCAAAGTTGTATCATCAGCATAATGCAGTTTGCTGATGAATCTTCATTCAATCCTGATGCCAAATTCCTCTTCATAAAGTCCAGCCTCCTGAATTATCTGTTCTGCATATAGATTGATACACTATGGAGATAGGATAGATCCCTGACACACATCTTTCCTGATCCTAAACAATGCAGTGTTCCCTTGCCTTGTTCTGACTACTGATTACTGGTCCAAGTTTAGGTTTCAAATGAATACAATCCTCTGCTGGAGAAGGAGGAACAATCTCCTCCTGTACCAGTCAGATCTGATTTGATATAAATAAAAAATTTTTATTTAATAAAAATAAAAAATAATAAAAATTTTAAAAAAACAAATGGATACAATCAGTTGTGCTGGGATTCCCATTCATCTCAAGGTTAGCCACAATTTGTTGTGATCCACACAGTCATTTGCCTTTGCCTAGTCAATGAAATAAAGATTCCTCTGGTATTCACTAAGTTGTGCCAAGAAATCTGGAGGACAGCTAGCTGGCCAACTGACTGTAAAAGATCAATATTTGTTCCTATTCCAAAGACAGGAGACCCAACAGAGTGCAGAAATTATCAAACAATATCATTAATATCACATACAAGCAAGAGTCTGCTGAAAATTACCCAAAAACAATTGGAACTATATGTCAACAGAGAACTGCCAGATATGCAGGCTGGACTTAGAATAGGTTGTGGTACTAGGGATATTATAGCTAATGTTAGATGGATCTTGGCAGAAAGCATAGAATACCAAAAGAATGTCTATCTGTGCTTCATGGACTATGCAAAGGCTTTTGACTGTGTGGATCACAACAAGCTGTGTTTGACTCTGAGAAGAATGGGAATCCCAG
>NW_006404243.1:0-1219 GCF_000299155.1 Elephantulus edwardii
GGTGGGTCCAGTGGGGATGGCTGGTTGAACCCAGAGGCTCCATTCTCCTTTGCTTCCTTAGCTGGCAGTTGTATTTCCTTTTTGTCACTGGCACTGGGTTCAGGGTCAGGTCTGAAGTAAAACTCAGTGTTAAGTTTACCTATAGGAAAGGGAGCAAACCTAGAGAGAACAAACTTGTGAGCCACAAATAGAAGGGCTTTGAGGGTGTTGCTTTCAGGTTTACTGGGGCGGGGGAGGGTGGCAGAAGGTGGCCTAGGTAACATTCTCTGGATACCCTAGGCATTTTTTTTATTTTTTTTCCTTCCCCACCCAGGGGTCAGATGGCACAATCTGGGGACTGAGGAGCTCACCCTGAGGGCCACGACTGCTCACCCCTAGCCGGGGTCCAAGGGCAGCCCATCCCAAGCAGGGCAACACCCCCCAGGAGCTGGCTGGTATACTCCCCCTCCAATTGCCCCTACCCCAGTCTGGTCCCCTCACCTGACTGAGGACTCTGTGGTCAGGGATAGTGTTTCCAGTTCCAGCACTGCCACTTTTAGCCCCCCATAATTGGTCATACTGTATTTTGAAGTAGGTATCACTGCCCTCCTCCTTTATACATGATAAAGGGAACCTGAGAATTGTGAACAGACTCCCCCCAGGTCTAACCATCTTTTGGCAGAAGCATTCAACAGAAAAGAATATGTGGAGCATTTAGGATGTCGGTCCTCTTGTGCATGCTGCCACTGTTAAGGTCATCAGACTCACAGTGACTTTCAGCAATCCATTGTATAGGTAATCATCTTCTTTGGCCTGCCCAAGGAAACCCAAACCTGCAGATGGCAGGCATGCATCCCATCCCCCACCTCCTACGCAGGCGGCCAGCAGGGCGTGTCCCCCCCAGCGTGGGAGGCTGGCAGGAGGTGCGCCACCCCCTAGTGCAGGCGCTGTTGGGGGTGCGTTCCCCCACCCCGCCGCATGGGTGCTCAGTAGATGTGCGACCCCTCTTGTGCAGGTGGCCGGCGGGTGTCCGCTTCCCCCACAGCCGCCATCCTGGCTCCACGAATTCTCCCCAGAACAAGTCCACCTTGCGGCAGTGTGGTGGCTTCGCTGCACCAGTCTTGAGGAGGGCCGGTGCCCAGCATCCATCCTGGGTGAGGGAATCCTTCGTTCCGGCTGTGGAAGCCTCATGGAGCTGCAGTGGCTGTGCGATGCGGCGCCTGCTCTGCGGGGGGTGGGG
>NW_006404243.1:3414-3919 GCF_000299155.1 Elephantulus edwardii
TTACAAATAGAGGGGTTTTGGGGGTGTTGCTTTCAGGTTTACTGGGGGAGAGGGTGGCGAAAAGTAGCCTAGATAAAATTCTCTGGATACCCTAGACATTTTTTTTTCCACACCCAGGGGTCAAATGGCATAATCTGGGGACTTAGGAACTCACCCTGAGGGCCAAGATGGCTCGCCCTGAGCAGAGGGCTGAAGACAGCCTGCCCCGGGCAGAGGGCCATGACGGCTTGCCCCGAGCCAAGGGCCGAAGACAGCCCGTCCTGGGCAGACGGCCGTGCCGGCTCACCCCAGGCTGGGTGCTGAAGACAGCCCATCCCAAGCAGGGCAACACCCACCATGTGCTGGCTGGTACACTCCCCCTCCAATTGCCAACACCCCACTGTGGTCCCCTCACCTGACTGAGGTCTATGTGGCCAATGACAGGGTCTCCAATTCCAGCACCTCCACTTTTACCCCCACCATAAGTGGTCATACTATAATTTGAAGTAGGTGTCACTGCCCTCCC
>NW_006404244.1:0-550 GCF_000299155.1 Elephantulus edwardii
CCATGGTGAGGTGTTTATCCCCCTCTGAGGTGTGTATACTCCTATGAGGTGTTTAACCCCCTGTGATTTGTTCATCTCCTGTGAGGTGTTTATCCCCCCTGTGAGGTGTTTAGCCCCTGTTAGTTGTATAAACTCCTATGGGCTGATTAAGTTTATCCCCTGTGAACTGTTTACTCCCCTGTGAGGTGTATACAGCCCCTTGAGGTGTTTATTACCCTGAGAGGTGTTTATCCCCCGAGAGGTTTTTAACCCCCCACCCTGTGCAGTGTTTACCCCCCTGTGAGGTGTTTAACGCCTTTGAGGTGTTTATCTCATGTGAGCTGTTTATCCTCCTGTAAGTTGATTATGGTATGCACAGGAATCAGATCGACTACATCTGTGGAAGGAACCGCTGGAGAAGCTGTGAAAACTAGGCTGGGGCTGATTGTGGAACAGACCACCAATTACTCATATGCAAATTCAAGCTGAAGCTGAGGAAACTTAAAGCAAATCCACAGGAGCCAAAATATGACTTTGATTTCATACCACCTGAATTTAAGAATCATCTCAG
>NW_006404244.1:2599-3366 GCF_000299155.1 Elephantulus edwardii
TGACTGGGGTAATCGGGATGGGTGTGTCAGAGGCGGTGCGGTTGGCGCAGGATAGAGCAGGGGGTTTAGAGTTGTTGTGCATAGGGTCGCTATGAGTCGGAAATGACTTGATGGCACATAACAACAAAAACAAAAAGTTGATTAACTTTATCCCCTCTGAAGAGTTTAAACCCCTTTGATGTGTTTACCCTACTGTGAGGTGTGTATCCTACTGTGAGGTGTTTACCCCCCTGTGAGGTGTTTATCCCCTGTTAGTTGTATAACCTCCTATGAGGTGACTAAGTTTATCCCCTGTGAAGTGTTTACTACCCTGTGAGGCGTTTATCCCTTGAGAAGTTTTTAACCCCCTTCCCTGTGAGGTGTATACCCCCTGTGAGGTGTGTATCCCCCTGTGAGATGTTTAACGTCTTTGAGGGGTTCATCCTCCTGTGAGCGGTTTATCCTCCTGTGAGTTGACTAAGTTTATCCCCTGTGAAGAGTTTAAACCCCTTGAGGAGTTTACCCCCCTGTGAGGTGTTTCTCCCATGTAATATGTGTGCCAATCTGTGTGGTGTTTATCTCCCTGTGAAGTGTTTATCCTCCTTGAGGGGTTTACCACCCTGTTAGTTGTATACCCTCCTGTGAGGTGACTAATTTTATCCCCTGTGAAGTGTTTACCCCCTCGTGAATTGTTTACAAGCCGGTGAGGTGTTTATCCCCTCTGACGTGTATATCCTCCTGTGAGGTGTTTATCCCCCTGTGAAATGTTTACCCCCTGTGAGGTGTTT
>NW_006404245.1:0-662 GCF_000299155.1 Elephantulus edwardii
TATAATGTTAATTACATAACTGCATTCTTCCCAAACTGTCCCCATGATTCTCATTTCTATTAACCCACTGAAAAGGCACCTGAATGTCATCTGAGTTTTCTTTGTCTTTGAACAAATGCTACCCTTTTAATCTTATGTGTTGATTATTCTAAGGAATAAATATCTTATTGATATTAGTGTTCACCTTAGAGGTCTATTGTTTGGCTGAAAGTTGAGCCATGGAATAAATGTTATTCCCTATTTAAAAGGGAATCAAGCATCTCAGGGGTTCCACCAGTTTCTGTTGGACCAGTAAGTCTGGCTATTTCTATGTTTTTAATTTTGTTTCACATTTTTTGTGCACTTTAGATATGTTGTTGTTGTTGTGTGCCATTGAATCAAAACTGACATATAGCTGAACCCCCAGTGAGTTTTCAGAGGCATTAAATTGCATAGGGGGAGATTGCTCATCCTTCTCCCAGGAAGCTGCTGGTGGATTTGAACTGTGTGTTTTTGGGATTGCAGTACATGTTGTTATCCCTAGGTCACCACAGCTCCCTCCCTGTTAGCGAATACAGTAGTAAATGAAACATTGTTAAATACTCATATATTTTAAATAAAAAAATTATTTTCTCTTTTATAATAAAAATCTTCCTTTGTATTCTAATATTGTTCAAATAGTT
>NW_006404245.1:2962-3487 GCF_000299155.1 Elephantulus edwardii
TTGCATCTGAAGCTTTCTTAGCATCTGTGATTCTAAACACGTCAACTGCTGACAATTTTTTTATGCTCTTAAGTTTAGTTGTACTGTCTCCGAAGGGAAGGTGATGTGTCCTGTAGAACTCCTGTATAGATTGTCTTTATTCTTGGCCTGAGGGCCACAGGCCTGAGGGCCCAACCGATCTTGGCTCTGCCTTGGGGCTTTTGTACCTGTGAGGGTGTCAGAAGCTTTTGCCATGAGTGGTTCTCTATTGTCTGGCACCTGATTCTGCCCGCCAGGCATCCATTCTCCCAGTTCTACTCTGTGGCGTGTCCCTCCGTCTCCCCTCTGCACCTCCAGGGACGATCTTGGCTCCACTTTGGGGCTTTTGTACCTGTGGGGGTGAGTTGTGGGAGGATGTCAAATGTATCACCCAGGAAGAGTACAAAGGGTCATTACAAAGACAGAAGAGGAAGAAAAGACCAAAATGGATGTCAGAAGAAACTCTGAAGATTGCACTGAAGCATAGAGAAGCCAAAGCACAAGGAA
>NW_006404246.1:0-610 GCF_000299155.1 Elephantulus edwardii
CATCAAAATAGAAAATTATAGGCCAATATCTCTCATGAACATAGATGCAAAAATCCTGAATAAAATTCTAGCCAATAGAATCCAACAATGCATTAAAAAAAAATTCTCCATGACTAAGCAAGATTCATAATAGGCATGCAAGGATGGTTCAACAAAAGGAAAACATTCAGTGTAATTAATCACATAAACAAAGCAAAGAACAAGAACCACATGATCCTATCAATTGATGCAGAAAAGGCCTTTGACAAAATCCAACACCCTTTTCTGATTAAAATACTCAGAGGCCATGTGACAGCCTTCCAGCTGAGATGTCCAGCTGACACAGCAGGATGATGTCAAGGTGAGGTGATAGCTGAGCTGGCTCCAGGATATGGCTGTCCACATTAGGCCTGAAGGGGAAATGAAGTTGAAAATGCTTCCATCCACTGCTGATCTTTGCTTATTCTAACCCTGGAATTGACCAAATATCCAGTCAAACTGTGTTAATAATTCATGACTGGAGTGCAAAAGTTGGAAACACCAAAGAAGGAACTGAAGTTGAAAAGTACAGATGTAGTGATTGAAATGAGGCTGGAAATTGAATGAAGAAATTTTGCACATTCAATGTTTC
>NW_006404246.1:2190-3166 GCF_000299155.1 Elephantulus edwardii
CAAACAACAACAATGTATTTTAGGGGCTGGCCTGGGGCCGGGGTCCTTGGAGTCTCCCTCCACTCTAGGAGTTGGCTGGCTAGTTTGCATGTCAGTGGTGGTCCCATCTTGATGGCAGTCATGTAAGGGAAGTTTTTGGGGTTGTGTTTGTTGGGTATTACTATGTTTTTTTCCTTCCTCAAAAGTGGGTGGCCCTTGGGCCCTAGACTAAGGATGGAGGCCTGTTTGAGGCTGTGGCTTTAAAAATCCTGTAGGGCCTGAGGGCCTGTGGCCCTCTGGACAAATTTGTCAATTTTAGAATGAATAGGCTTTAAAAGACACAGAAATCATTTTCTATTTGCTGTACTGAACAACTTGAAGTTGCTATGATGCTGAACACTGTTCCATAGTTTTGTTAAATACCATAATGCTTACCCATTATGTACAATGCTTGGATGAGCTTCCAGATTGATTCATGTTGGTAAGCAGGAGTGGCATCCACTTTCTAAACTAGATACCTCTGGAAACTCTACAAACTATCTTATAAATGTACAGAAATGATATTAATTATAGAACAGAGTTCAGGTCTTTTGTGCAAAGCTTACTCTGAGTCATATTAGACTCAACAACACTTAACCACTGCTAAATGAGACTAGTGCTGTTATTTCTGAAAGGAAGATATGTAGACTTCGCACATCACTCTTTGTCAACTTGCTGTATGAATTAACCTGGGTTAGTTGTGATGCTGAACCTTGCACCATGGGAATATCAAATACTATAATTGTATCCCATTGTGGACAGTTCTTGGTGGAGCTCTCAGTTGTAAAACAGGTTTGGACGCAGGAGTGACATCCGTTTCCTAAATCACATGTCTCTGGAAACTCTATGAACTTGGAGAAACAACAGTAGCTATGGAAAGGCATTGTTCTCTTTGTTCATAGAGTTGATATGGATTGACCTCAACTTGACAGAAATCAACAACAAAAACAATATATTT
>NW_006404247.1:0-3126 GCF_000299155.1 Elephantulus edwardii
ATAAACCTACTCAAAGAATTTCACAGAATATTACTATGATAGATCTGGAGAAATGTAAGAATTACCATGCTCTTGGATAGGAAGACTCAATATTGTGAAAATGACAATTCAACCAAAGGCAATCTACAAGGTCAATAAAATCCCAATACAAACACCAATTCCATTCTTCAATGAGATGTTAAAGCCAATTCCCAATTTTATCTGGAATGGAAAGAGGCCCTGAATAACTAAATCAATCCTGAAAAAAGAGGAACAGGTAGGAGACACCTTACTTCCTGGTTTCAAATCCTACTACACTGCCATATTGGTCAAGATAGTGTGGGATTAATACAGGGAGAGAAACATAGATCAATGGATTAGAATTCAGAATTCAGAAACCAGTTCATATACTTACGGTCAACTGATTTTTGACAAGGAGACAAAAATCAGTTAATTTGAGAAATGACAGCCTTTCTAACAAATGGTGTTAGCAAAATCTGAAAACTATCTATAGAAAACTCACACAAGACCTGTATCTCACACCATACATAAAAACTAACTCCAATTGGATTAAGGGACCTAGAACTAAACCAAGGACTATAAACTTCATCAGAGAAAAGCTTGAAAGAACTCTGAAAGCCCTAGTTCACAACATGAACAGTCTACCAAGCATCCTAAAAAAAAACAAAAAACAAAACCACAAAGAAACAAAAACAACAACAACAACAAAACACCAAAAACCATAACCAGGAGAAAATAAAATAGTTGAATGGGACTTTATAAGAATCAAATTGCTATGCACATCAAAAAACTTCTCCAACCAGGTAAAAAGGAAAGTCACAAAGTGTGAAAAATGTTTGGTAATGACATGTCTGATAAGGGATTTATATCTAGAATTTACAGAATATTCAAGCACCTCAACAAGGTCAAAGTAAACAACTCAATTGCAAAATTGGCACAGGATATGGACAGACATTTAACCAAAGAAGATGAAGAAAAGTTTAAAATCCTTAGCTCTAAAAGAGATGCAAATTGAAACAAGAGATAATCGTCTCAATGCAGTAATGATAGTAAAGTTCAACAAAGCAGCAAACAACAAATGCTGGCAAGGTTGTGGAAAAATTGAAACCCTTGTTAACTGTTGGTGGGAGTGTGAAATGTTAAAGGATTTTACCATTATGGAAGGCAGTATGGCACTTTCTCAAAAAGTTGGAAATAGTAATACCATTTGACCCAGCAATTTTGGTAATATATCCTAAAGAAATCAGAACTGCCACCCAAACAGATATATGCACATCTATGTTTATTACTACATTTTTCATAATAGCAAAGAGATGGGAGTGACTCAAATGCCCATCAGCGAACACATGGATTTAAGAACTATGGTATATTATAGAGAAGTTGTAGTATAGTCACACAATGGAATACTATGTAGCACTGAAAAACAATGAATTAGTAAACTATTACACAAAATAGATGGCCCTGGATAACTTTACGCTGAGTGAAATATCTGAATCATAAAAGGACAAATACTGCTTACTGATTAATGCCTCTCTTATAAAATAGGACTGACATGGAGGTTTGGGCCAAATTCAGAAAAGAAGGGAGAGATAATGATTATTTCATTGAAACAGATGAGGGAAAGAACTGTTTTAAAAGGAAACCATGGTTAAGTATTACCTGTATGACAAAAATTCAGAATAAGAGGTGCATAGGAAATTGGACTGGAGGGTGTGGGGAGGGAGAAAATTGTACAATGAATGAAGGGAAATTAAAGTTTTATGTAAACTTTTGTTAAAGTGTTAATAAAACAAAATGAAGAATGATGAATGCTTTTCAGTTGTGGTACTGGAGAAGAGTCTTGAACATGGACTGCCAGGAGAATAAATAGGTTTGTCCTGGAGAGAGTGAAACCAATTTGCTTCCTAAAGGCAAAGATTTTAAGGCTCTGTCTAACATACTTTGGGCCTATGACCAGGAGGGACCAGTCCTTGGAGAGGGACATCATGCTTGGAAGAGTACAGAGACAGCACAGGAAAGGAAGACCCAGGATGAGATGGATTGACTCAGTGACTGGGGCAATGGGATTAGGTCTGTCAGAGACAATGAGATTGGCTCAGAATAGGGCAGATTTCAAAGCTAATGACCATACAGTCCCTATGAGTCACAAGTGACTTGATGGCACATAACAACAACAACATCTATCGGAATAGTTAACAGAAGACATTTATGTACTATTTTAATAAAAATATTAACTCTTAAGAAAAGAGTTAAATGGCTCTATAGATAACTATGTATTAAATATTTTACGCTACTTGAGTCACTTAATCCTATAACTAATCCGTTCTGCTGTTATGTGAAAGAAATCATAGATAGTATATAAATAAAAAGCATAGCCATGTTCAATGGAACTGTACTTATGAAAAGAGATGGATAAGAATATTTGTACTATAAATAGTAAATTGAGGAATTCAGAATTAAAATGAATGTAATGTCTTAAAATTTAGAGTTGTAGACAATTTGAGACCAGTCTTACAGATTAATTACACTGAAGTTCCTAGGTCATTGCTACATGATCATAAATTTGTCGAGAAGCACTTAGTACAAACAACAATAATACATGTGCATACAGAAAGCGTTACATTCTCCAATTGCCTCTACTCTGAGGATCAGAAGCGAGCTCTGGTGGCCTAGTGGTAATAGCCAGACTGGTATCTCAAAGCCACGTGGTTCCAACCCACCCGTTGCTCCTCTAGAGAAGGATGGGAAATCACCGCCCCTGCTTCTGAAACCCCACTGAAAGGACAGCTATGAGTTAGTTCTGATTCAACAGGACACGACATCACCATCAGAGGAAGACTCATCAGCAACCCACATTTTGAACATGACACGACCTTACTGGCTGAAGACAAAAAGGATATCAAACTTTTTTACTACAGCCTTCAGCATGAATTATATAGGTACACAAGAAAACAAAAATCCTCATCACTGGGCCAACAGGGACAAATGGAGAGAAGATTGAAGTTGTCACAGTTTCAAGTTGCTTGAATCTACAACTAACATTTTTTGCCATCAGCAATCAAGGAAACAAATGACACACTTCATTGGATAAAACTGCTGCCAAAGACCTCTCCAAGGTGCTTAGGA
>NW_006404248.1:0-714 GCF_000299155.1 Elephantulus edwardii
AAAGTGAAAACAATCTTGTGAGTTTTTAATGGCTGTTTTAAAGCCTAAACATTTAAAGAAGAAAATTGTAAAAGTAAATTAGTTGTGAAACAAAATCTCAAACTAAATTTAAGAGATGTGATTTTAGCACAAGAACTCAATATGGAGAAGTGATTACATCAAATTGAAATGAGATCAACTCATCCTCACAATCTTTAGGTTTGTGCAAACCCCAAAAAGTATTACCAATAGGTCTTAAAAATACATTCAGGTATTTATTAGCCCTCTATAAAGATAGATAGGGGAAAAGTTGTAGAATAGAAGGGAAACTTCATTAAGACAAGTAAGGACACAGAGGTATTTATCTCTAATGAAATACAGAGCTTCAGCACTGTGAGAAAATTAAGACCTGGGCCAAGAATCAAAGAGAAGCTCAGTCGCCTTCAGAAGGCGTTTTTATAGTCTGGGATCAAGAAGGTTTCATCTGCTGGAGTGCTAAGGACTAGTAATGGTCTGTTAATCTAGGAGGTGCTTTCATACGGTTTTCTTTGCCATTTCTAAGACTGTTAAAGCTTTAAAGTAAGAGATTGCCGGCTGGAAATCAAATGTGCTCTGGATGGAAGGTGTTTCACCTTATTTCGGTGCCCTCTGATGTTCAGAAGGTTGTGGAATGCTTTTAGAGTCTGCTTAGAGGTTAAAGATGCTAAACACTGTCTATGAGAGAGAGAGAGAGAG
>NW_006404248.1:2673-3099 GCF_000299155.1 Elephantulus edwardii
TATCATGGTTTTGCTTGTCACTCCAGTGGTGGGAATTTTTGTTTTCTGGACATTGATAGGCAATTCATAATGAAGGCTGTACTCTGATTTTCTGCAGCAAGTGCTTCTAGACGTCCTTACTTTCAGCAAACAAGATATACCATCTGCATAGTGAAGGTAATTGATGTCTTCCTCCAATCCTGATGCCACATTCTTCTTTATAGATTCTGTCTTCACAAATTATTTGCTCATCATACAGATTGAATGGATGTGGAGAAAGGATATAACATTGCTTCACACTCTTTCTGTTTTTAAATCATGCAGTGTTCCCTTGTTCTGTTGAGACAGAAGCTTCTTGGTCTAGATACAGATTTTTTTAAGTGTTCTGGCATTTCCATGCTTCTAAATGTTAGCTATTAATTGTTGGTGCATTTATCTGAATGACAG
>NW_006404249.1:0-693 GCF_000299155.1 Elephantulus edwardii
AATTGATGCCTTTGAGCTGTGGTGCTGGAGAAGAGTATTGAGAATACCATGGACTGCTAGGAAAACAAACAGATTAGTCCTGAAAAGGGTTAAACTGGGTGGCTCCTTGGAGGCAAGGGTTCTGAGGTCCCGTCTAACATACTTAGGACATGTAAGGAGAGACCAGTCCTTGGAGAAGGACATCATGATTGGGAGGGTGGAAGGACAGCGCAGGAGGGGAAGGCCCTCTATGAGGTGGATTGATTCAGTGACTCGGATAATCAGGATGGAAGTGTCAGAGACAGTGCGATTGGCACAGGACAGAGCAGAGTTTAGGCTGTTGTACAAAGGGTCGCTATGAGTCGCAAGCAACTCGACGGCACATAACAACAACACAACAAAATAATGTGGCAATTTTTATGCATTCTATTTAATTTTTTACAGCTTCCAATTTCCCCAGAGTTATAATTTGTACATTCTATGTCCCAATTATTAATAGATGTTCAACTAATTTTTTTGTTAGTTACTGCTGTTAGGTGCGATCGGTCAAGTATGATCTATAGCAGCCCAAAGAAAAAAAGATCTGAACCTCTCCTACCATGTGCCATCTTCACACTTCCTGACAACTTCTTGCCCGTTGTGACAGTCAACATGCCAATCCACATGGCTGAAGGTCTTCCTCTCCTTTGCCAGCCCTCCACCATTCCAAGCATC
>NW_006404249.1:1593-2603 GCF_000299155.1 Elephantulus edwardii
TAATGATCTTATACAATATTTGTCCTTATTGGACTGAGTTAGTTCACTTAGCATAAAACTCTCCAGTTCCTCCCAAGTTAGAAAGTAATTTACAAGATCATTACTCCTGCATGCTATATAGTATTCCCTCACGTGAATATACCATGATTTCTCAATCCATTCTATTGCGGTTGGAAATTTGGGCTGTTGCCACGTTCTTGAAATGGTGAATAACATTGCTATGAACAATGATGTACAAGTCTATATTTTCACTTCAGTTCTAATTTTCTTTAGACAACCAAATAGGGTGGTATGGAACTTCTGTGTTCAGCTCTTTGTGAAAATGCCAATCTGTCTTCCAAAGTGCCTGTACCATTTCACAGTCTCACTAACAGTGAATAAGAGTTCCTATCGCTCCACTTCATCTCCAACATTTATTACTTACTGGCCTGTTAAACTGCTACTGAGATTAGATTGTATTCCATTGTGGCTTTGATTTACATCTCTCTTATTGCCAGTGATTTGGAGAATTTCTTCATGTGTCTGTTGGCTATCTAAATATCTTCTTCTGTGAAAAGTCTTTCCATGTCTTTTGACCATTTTGTAATTGTGTTACCGGTCTTTTTCTTGTGGAGGACCTGGAGGATTATTTAGATATGAGACCCTTGTCATAAATGGTATTGTCAAATGTTTTTCTCAGTCAGTAGGTTTTCTTTTCACTCTGTTAGAAAATGTTTTTGGGAAATATCTTTTTAAAAAGACACAAATGCAGGCTTTACACAGGTACCTCATCTGATGGGTTGCCTAATAATCAGATTGACAACATCTGTGGAAGGAATAGTTGGTGAAATTCAATATCAGCAGTCAAAATTAGGCCAAGTGTGGATTAGGCCAAGTCAGACCATAAATTACTCACGTGCAAGTCCAAATTGAGGTTGAAGGGAATGAAAATAATTCCATGACAATGAAGACATTGTCTTGGGTTTATTCTATCTGAAATTCATGATCATCTTAAGAATAGGTTTGAATGT
>NW_006404250.1:0-3122 GCF_000299155.1 Elephantulus edwardii
GAGAAAAGTGCAACAATGAATGAATGGAAATCCAAAGTCTCTGTAAATTTTCATTAAAATAATAAAATTAATAAAAATTTTTAAAAGACCATCTTCCAAAATGAATGTAAACAGGAAGTAAGACCGAGATAGATGTCAGAGAGATTCTGGCTATTGCACCAGAAAACCAAAAAGCCCAAGCAAAGGGAAGAAATCAGGAAATTAAGCTAAATGGAAGATTTTTAAAAGCAGCTCATGAATACAAAATATTATAACAAAATGTGAAAAGAACTGGAGTCAGAAAAACCAAAGGGAAGAACTCACTCACCATTTCTGAAGTTGACAGACCTGAAGAACAATTTCAAGACCCAAGTTTTAATGCTTAAAAATGTTATGGTCAGAAAATAGAATGATTCACCAAGTATCACAAGAAGATAAAATGAGTATACAGAAAAACTATACCAAGAAAAATCGGCTGACACAGACAAATTTAATGAAACAACAAATGATCAAGGGACAATGTGATGACAGAGGAAGTTCAAGCGGCCAAAAAATAAGGCACCAGAAATTGGTGGCATACCAATTGACATATTTCAACAAACATGCTGCTCTGGACATGCTCACTAGGTTGTGTCAAGAAATCTGGGGAACTATCTCTCCAACTGTTTGGAAGAGATCCGTACATATTCATATCCCAAATAAAGGTGATTTGACAGAGTGTGGAAAGTATCTAACAATATCACACACAAACAAAATCCTGCTAAAGATTATCCAAAAAGACTGAACAGTACATTGACAGAGAACTACCAGAAATGTAAGCCAGGTTTAGAAGATGCAGTGGCATTAGGAACTTCATTGCCAAAGTTAGTTGGATCTTGGCTGAAAGGAAAAAATACTATAAGAATGTCTATTTGTACTTTATTTACTATACAAAAGCATCTGGCTGGGTAATTGCGGCTAACAGAAGAAGGGGAATCCCAGAACACTTGATTGTACTCACACAAACTCTATTCTTACACTTGGAAGCAATCATCAGAATATAGGAAGGAAACATTGCATCATTCAAAGTCAAGAAATGAATGTGTCATGGATGTATTCCTTTTCCATACCTTTTCAAACTACATGTGTATCCTCATTAGTATAGTAATGAGTATCACCATTTGTCAAACTACATGTGGAACAGATTTATCCGAAGGCTGAATTTATGAGTCAAAATGTGACATCAGTTTGGGAGGAAGACTCGTCAACCTGGGTTATGCAAAGGACATAACATTGCTTGATGAAACTGAGGAAAACCTAAAGTGTTTGCTGCTGAAGGTCAAGGACTGCAATCTTCAATATAGATTGCAGCTCAACATCAAGAAAACGTTGACTCTCAGTACTGGGCTAACAGCACCATGATAGATGTAGAAGTCTGTCATGGAGAGTGTGAAACTAAGTTTCCCTTTGGAGGCAAGGATTTGAAGCTCCATTTCACATACTTTGAGCATGTTGCCAGAAGGGACCAGTCTTTGGAGAAGGACATCATGCTTGGGAAGTCAATGCAGTAGAGGAAAACACTGGATGAGATGAAATGACACACTAACTGGCACATTGTGCGTAGGTATGTTGGAGACAGTGAGATTGGCTCAGGATAGGGCAGGGTTCAGAGATATTTTTCATAGGGTCCATATTAGTGGCATACTAACAGTAACAGGAGAATCTCTAAGACAATGCTTTGATATTTTGACAGAAATAATGTAGGGGGCGGAAATGGAAATAACTAAAATAAACACTGAACAAAAAAACAAAATCTACATTCAAAACTTAATATGACACAAAATTGTCCAGTTAATATTATGATGAAATAAGGTTATTCACAGAAACAAATGTTAAGAAAATATGTGATAACTAGAGAAGTCCTTCATGCAATTTGAACAGAGACATACTATTGGTCACTGGCAAGTGGAATTTAAGAGATATGACATCACCATTGAAAAAGTAAGCTATTCATAAAAAGAATAATATTATACAAATATTTAAGACTGAAATTCAAAGCCAGAGATGTTAAATTGTAAATGATGATAAGGACAAAGCAAAAGAAGGAACAATTACACAGTAAAAGAACTTCCAAGTAGAGAACAAAGAAAAATAATGCCAAGATAGAATGAATTGTTTTAAATTTGGAAGATAATTATAAATTACAAGGTACCCTCAAAGAAAAGAAATATTCCTTCTGGCAAAGAGACCACATCAAAATACTTAGAAAAAGAAAATTCAATATCAAAGAAAACTGCTATCAAGATATGATTAGCACAAAGAAAAAATATAGAAAGACAAGTAAATTATCAATAAAATTATAAAGTTACAGGAGTTAATGACATCAATCATTGATTACAATAAATGCAAATGAATAAAATATACTAATAGAGAGTGGCACAATGGAGGAAAAAACCCAAGATCCATCTATGTATTGTCTATAAGAATTTCAGCTTAGACACCAAGTTAAACTAAAATATAAAGGAAGGAAAATTATGTATCCAGTGAATACCAAAAATGATATTATTTTATAATGAACTTTAAAGGCAAAGAACATACAATAAGAAGAGCATCATACAATGATTAACAGAGCAGTCAGCGATAGGACATTACCATTTCACACTAAACAATAGTGGCCCAAAATACATAAAAGAAATATTGACAGAATTGAAAAGAGAAATAAACTGTTCCACGATGATAGTTGTTGTTATTAAGTGAGGTCGAGTTGCCTGCGACTCATAGTGACCCTATGTCAACAACCCTAAACCCTGCTCTGTCCTGTGCCAATATCACTGTCTCTGACACACCTAACCCCATTACTCCCTGTCACTGAAACAATCCACCTTATAGAAGGTCTTTCTCTCCTGTGCTGTCCCTCCACCCTCTGAAGCATGACATCCTTCTCCAAGACTGGTCCCTTCTTGCAGTATGCCCAAAGTATGTCAGACGAAATGTTTTAATTTATAATTTTATAGCAAGCATTCTGAGGAGATAAGTTTGTATTATTCTGCTGCTTTAAATTTTATTGAGGTTTTCTCTCTGGTTTAACATAATTTGCAGAATGAACCACATGCACAGGAAGAGAATGTATTTTCCATCTTTTTGGGGAGAAGAGATTAGATAGA
>NW_006404251.1:0-732 GCF_000299155.1 Elephantulus edwardii
CTCCTCTGGAGTTCCGCGGTAGGTGGCTGGCTGTTGTTCTTCCCGGGTCTCTTCCGGGTCCCTCTCGTGGCGTTCCCCCGTCTGGCGGCGGCATTCCCCAGTCTGGCGGCGGCGTTCCCCTGGCTGGCGTCGGCATGCATTCCCCCTTCTGGCGGTGGCGTGCATTCCCCCATCTGGAGGCGGCGTTCCCCGGTCTGGCGGCGGCGTTCCCCCGGCTGGCGGCCTCGCCCTCACGCTGCATGGGTTTCTATTGATTAACTGTTGCACTTTCTCCCTGCCCACCGCCTTCCTCCCAATTCACTCTTCTCTTTGAAAAGTAAAAGAAAATTCTTTCACTGTTACGTAATCCCCCCACCCAAATCCACTCCACTGTGCAACCTTCATTCTGGACTCCTCTCATGACAATAATACCTAATCATACATCATTTTTTTAAATTTTTTTTAAAAATTGCACTTTCTCCCTGCCCACCGCCTTCCTCCCAATTCACTCTTCTTTTTGAAAAGTAAAAGAAAATTCTTTCAGTGTTATGTAATCCCCCCACCCAAATCCACTCCACTGTGCAACCTTCATTCTGGACTCCTCTCATGACAATAATACCTAATCATACATCATTTTTTAAAATTTTTTTTAAAAAAATTTATTATTTTTGTGTGCGTGTACCGTCAAATCAGATCTGACTGGTACAGGAGGAGATTGTCCCTCCTTCCCCAGCAGAGCATCTGGTGGATTCG
>NW_006404251.1:977-3052 GCF_000299155.1 Elephantulus edwardii
TGTGAACAAAGACACAATAAACATGGGTGTACATGAGGATTAGTGATATTAAGAGTGTAATTGAGACTTCAGAGCTAGGTATCAATAGGATCAGAGTAAGAGCTACAATCAACAAATCACATTCATGTTATGTCAATAGTGGGACAGCAAATCTTATTTATACCACACAAAACAGTATACATAGAGGCTGAAGCCTTGACAAGATATATCAGATAATCAGAACTGCTCTGCAAACCTTACATTTCTTTAACGACATTGAGTAAATATTACCATGTCGTCAAATGAGTGTAGGCAGTCATGAGGATGGCCAAGTCTGACTTCTACTAACTTCACAAAGGGGAACTGTTCCCATTAACAACAGCTACAGTACAAAACTAATTTCTCTAAGGTCATACATGGTCACGCATGCTCTTGCACCTACTTTTACTATTCCTAACACCAGTCTTACTGCTCTACTGTGTTCAAAATCCATTGGAATGACTACACAGACTTTACAAAATCATCTTCATGATTATGAGGTTTATTAGGGACGTTAATAGATTATAATTTAGGTTGACAGCAGGAGACAATCCCTCAGTGCAGACGGCTTCACAAGCGTGGCTGCTGGACATTGATCCTCAGCTTACATCGGTATCACAGAGTTCCCTTAGTCCTGCCAGGCGTGGTGTCTTCCCTCAGTCCTCCAGCATGACTGGGTGAAGGGCTCTGGCTCCGCTTCTGTGAGGCAATAGTACTAGTTCAGCTCTGTCTCAGGCTGGTTTCTGGTTGTCTTTTGAGTTTGCTGTTGCTCTTGCATAGATCTTGGTCTGGCTGGTAGAGGAATCTCTGTCTCTGAATCATGTCTGCTGCATTCTCTTCCTTGTTCAGGTTGAGATTTCCCAATTTCTGCCATTGAATCCATTCAGTTTAGTGTGACACTAGACAATCCTTTTGTGGATAGACTGAGACATACTACTCGTATGATCCTGCCTATCCATGTGACAAAGCCAAGAGCAATGGCCTATGAAAGCCATTTGAAACAACAGACCCACAACATTGCACATATATAATAGATTGAATTGTGTCCCCAAAAATCATATGTTATAAATCCTAACCCCTATACCAACGGGACAAGCCCTGAAGACACAGTATTTAGGCATTTGATTGCTAACCAAAATGTAAGGGGTTTAACCCACCTATTGCTCCAGAGGAGTAAGATGTGAGAGGTGGTTTCCCTTAATATTTAAAGCTTGACAGCTCAATGGGACAGTATGCTCCTAAAATGAGCAATGTTAGTCTGAATTGACCAATGACAATAACTCTGTCTTATAGGGTCACTTTTGTTCAGAATATGCTGAAAAGCCATGGGTTATACCTGTGGATATAATCTAATTGGGAAAAATATCTCCTTTGTTATATTAATGAGACCATGTGAATATGGGGAATATCTTAGTCACTTTTGAGAACTCAAAGAAAAGATCAGTCGCAGAAAGAAGCAAGAATGCACAGAAAAGGGAGAGGACTTGCCAAAGAAGAACAGATACTCAGCTGAAGCTGAAAGCGAGAGGACCTAAACACAGACTTACAGCTTCCTAAACTTTTAGAACATAAATTTCTATTTGTTACAGGCATCTCTTTCTCGCTCTCTTCCCCCACCCCTTTCTCTCCCTCCCCCCCTCTGTCTTTCTTAATTAAAGTATAGATTTATTTCTTTATTTTTCCCACTATCAAAATTCTTTAAACACTCTAAAAGTTTTATGTTGGAGTCTTGAAAGAAATGAAAGAAAATCTTATGATTTCATTGAATTTGTAAGGGTGAAAGAGTAACTGGATAAAGTCCGTTAGTTTAAAACTCTTCATGAAACCATGTGACCCCATGATTACAAACCCCCACCAATCCCCACCCCTTTGTCCACTCCCCACCTTAGAGCCTGCTTTACAACCTTTGTTTTGTTTTTTATACTGTTGTGGTTGTTGTTATGTGCCATCGAGTCGTTTCCGACTCATAGTGACCCTATGCACAACAGCTCTAAACCCTGCTCTATCCTGCGCCAACCGCACCGCCTCTGACACACCCATCCCGATTACCCCAGTCA
>NW_006404252.1:0-3120 GCF_000299155.1 Elephantulus edwardii
CCGGGAAAAGCCAGCTTCTGTTTGCACTGGTCTTCACGACACGATACCTGGACCTTTTTACTTCTTTTATCTCATTGTATAACACATCCATGAAGGTACAGTATGACAGACAACTAGGGGGATTTTATCTGTAGGTCACAGGTCTAAGGACATGTTATTGGTGTTAGCTGTGTTATATGATGAAAGTTCCCTAAGAATAATGCCTAATTCTGCCATTTCTTCCTTGAGAACCCTCAGATCACCTTGCACATTTAACTGAGGAGAAATAGTTGCCAGTAAGCATATTTTTTGTTTCCTTGGCCATCTAGTAATTAAAAAGTAATTTTATATTATTTTAAATTTAAAATAATTTTAAGAATAATTTGAGATTAGAGGGGTTTTAATCCTAAATTCCTTGAGTCCATTAAAGCTCTTCATAGTTCTGTAAGAAAGTCGGGTGGTGGTTATGTTTTTTGGCCCTAGGAACTTACAGGCGCCTCAGGGAAGCCTAGCAGGTGGGTCCTTAACATGGCTCTGAGGTGAGGCGTCTTCCCTGTTCTTTGGCTTCTCTCTTTTCTCCCCACTGGGTCAGTTTTCCAGTCTCTGCTGTATGTACCCCTCGTACTGCTGTGCCATGCTCAGTACTAGAATTTACCTAATAACACAGTTCCAACTTAAAAAACCTTTGAATGTGTCCTAAGCATTGCTGTAGGAGCTGTGATGGTGCAGTGGTTAAAACGCTAGGCTACTAACTGAAAGGTCGGCAGTTTGAACCTCCTAGTGACTCCGTGGGAGCACGGTGTGGCAGTCTACAAGAGTTACAGCCTGGGAAGCCCTAAGGGGCTCCTCTGCTCTCTCCTACAGGGCTGCTGTAGTTGGGGTACGCCTGACAGCAGCAGGATTGTTTTTTCTTTAAGTGTTAGTTTCCGGGACAGTTTTTCTACCTCTTCTAACGCATATTAAAATAAACCTGTGAATCAAATACGGCACCTGTGCACACCAGCGGGCAGCTGGACAGCACTGGGCGTACGCCCCCCCACTGGGTGGCAGTGAACTGGCAGTCAGAGCCCTCGTGGCCATGGAAGTCCCCCTCAGCCAGTGTCCCTCAGTACATAGACCTCACGGGGAGCAGGGAGGCAGAGGCTAGATGGAGCTCATGGCCAGGAGTGGGGGCAGTGGCAGATGGGCTTCTGGACAGACAGACGGGACTCTTGGGACTGTCACTGGAATCTGATTTCTTTCAGTAATTCATGCTATGAACAGTTAGGGAGGAGCTGTGTGCCCAGTGT
The DNA here is from genome assembly GCF_000299155.1 of Elephantulus edwardii. Taxonomy (NCBI): domain Eukaryota; kingdom Metazoa; phylum Chordata; class Mammalia; order Macroscelidea; family Macroscelididae; genus Elephantulus; species Elephantulus edwardii. Next base: position 1,269 of record NW_006404252.1, read on the forward strand.
TATTCTAGGCACTTGGCTTGTTGGCACTCCGAAGGAAGATGCTGGAGCTGAAACCACCCACCCTGCACTGTCTGTAAAACAGTCCTGTAAGCACGGGTCCAGGTGGATGCAGCCATGTTGGAAGTCATGGCCATTCCTAGAAAGCAGATGTGGTGGTGTGAGTACCGGGCACTTGTAACGGACTCGTAGCTGACCCTCAGCGGGTTTTCAAAAGTTGTCACATTTTTCTCCTGCAGAGCTGCTGGTGGATTCGAACCACTTGCCTTTGGGTTGACAGACAGCACAATTCCTTACCACTGAACCATCATTCATGAGGGGGTGATACCAAACCCAGACCCATAACCATCAAGTCGATTCTGACTCATAGTGATCCATTGGGACAGGAGAACTCCCTATAGGGTTTCCTGAGTTTTCAGTCTTTATAGGAACAGATTGCCACTTTTCTCCCATTGAGCAGCTGATGAGTTCAGGCCACCAACCTTTTGATTAGCAGCTGACTGTTTTAATCATAGCACCACCAGCGCTCCTTAAGTAAGTGATGGGAGCCTGGTGATCGAGAAATGGTTGGGCCCTCTGCATGTCACCTAACCAGGTTAAACTGCAGCTTTTAGGGGGTATGAGCAGGCCGCCCTCTTCCCCCCTCAAGAAGCCTCCTCTTCAGGGCTTTGCATGTCCAGGTACAGAGTGTCAGGATGCGGGCAGCGGGAGCAGAGTTTTCTGCACTTGTGCCTTTACTGTAAGTGCCAAGCCTTGGGGAGGGGGAGAGGCAGCTGGTTTTCCCAGGGAATGGACCCCTGACCTCAGCTAAGCCCCTGCTGGGTGCTCTGGAGTGACCTTCGGCCACTGTGTGCCCTGGCTGGGTGTCTGTGGGGGGGGTGCTCTGGAGTGACCTCGGGCCACAGGGAGCCCTGGCTGCATGTCTGTGAGAGTCCTTAGGTTGTTTGTGTGTGTAGACTGTATGCTTTTTCATCCGTGCATTTGCTCCTGGAGACCTCAGAGATGCTGCCGGTTCAATAAAGCAAGTCACACACACCTTGCCGCACTGACATGCTGTTTTCTCTTGGCTCCCAGCTCATCTACATTGCCTGCTCCTATGCGACCGTGTACCTGATCTACATGAAGTTCAAGGCCACCTATGATGGCAATCACGACACCTTCCGGGTGGAGTTTCTAGTGGTCCCCGTGGGAGGCCTCTCGTTCCTGGTCAATCATGACTTCTCACCTCTGGAGGTGGGTGGTGAAGCTCTTCCACAGTCAGGTCTGGTCCAGGGGAGACGGGCTTGCTGGTTCCTCTGTTCAGCATGAATAAAATAAAATACATGGTGGGCAGAGTTTGCATGGTTACAGCTCCATCTCCTTAACCCTTTGCATCTTGTTAACGCCCTCATTGTTTAGAGGAGGAAAAGCCTTGAGAACATTTATATCTTCCGGGAAGGAGAGCTGGCGGTGGCGTGTGAGGGGCAGAGCAGTGAAGGGGGAAGGAGCCTCGTGATCAGGGTCCAGCCTAGCAGGAAGCAGGGTTCATGGTGGGATGGACTTGTCCAAGAGAAATTGCCCCCACGCAGGTTTGTAGACAACTAGAGAGACGGGAATGGGATGCGGGAAGGTGCCCAGGGTCCCAGCTTGTCCTTGGTAGTGCCCACTCTGCATACATGTTGACATTCCTGTGACTATTGAAGCCCTCACTGCTGGGACACCCTCCGCTGGTGAGCTGTGCCTGCCGTGGGCATGCGCGCTGACGGGCCTCACTGCCTTCCAGATTCTCTGGACCTTCTCCATCTACCTGGAGTCCGTGGCCATCCTGCCTCAGCTCTTCATGATCAGCAAGACCGGCGAGGCGGAGACCATCACC
>NW_006404253.1:0-654 GCF_000299155.1 Elephantulus edwardii
AAAAAGTATGGAGACAAAATACATCCCTGGCGGACCCTCTTCCCAATTTTGAACCAAGCAGTGTCTCCTTGCTCTGTTCTGAAGACTGCCTCTTGGTACAAGAATAGGTTTCGCATAAGCACAATCAAATGTTCTAGGATTCCCATTCTTCTTAGGATCAGCCACAGTTTGTTGTGATCCACACAGTCAAAAGCCTTTGCATATTCAATGAAGCACAGATAGACATTCCTCTGATACTCTCTGCTTTCTGCCAAGATCCATCTAATATTAGCTATAATATCCCTAGTACCATGACCTCTTCTAAATCCAGCCTGCACATCTGGCAGTTTTCTGATGACATGTTGTTCCAAAGGTTTTTGGATAATTTTCAGCAGACTCTTGCTTGCATGTGATATTAATAATACTGTTCGATAATTTCCGCAGTCTCTCGAGTCACATTTCTTTGGCATGGGAACAAATATTGATCTCTTTCAGTCAGTTGGCCAGCTGGCTGTCCTCCAGATTTCTTGGCACAAATTGGTGAGCACATCCAGGGCAACATCTGTTTGTTGAAATACATCAATTGGTATTCCATGAAATCCTGGAGCCTTGTTTTTTGCCAGTTCTTCCAGAGCAACTTGAACTTCCTCCTTCATCACCGCAGGCTCTTGCTCA